>NC_080048.1:15664376-15746876 GCF_026212465.1 Amaranthus tricolor
AAAGCATAAAAGAGAGGAGATTACACTCTCCAATCTTGGACAACACATAGTTTTTGAGTCTAGCATAAGGATTCAAGAGAATCAAAAGGATGAAAATCCTAATGTCGGTAGCATCATAATGGTTGCGGAAGGGAAACCATCCCATTCCAGTGAGAAAAGAAAGAAAAATGAATCTTTTAAGGGGAATGTAACCGCCTCGAATTATGAAGGCAAACACTAACTGGAATTTAGTATTAATCAAGCGGAAGCTTACTTTTGCCAACACAATTAAGGGGTTACTTAAAGGTCAAACCAATATTCAAGTATAATACTTGAACCAAACCAAAGCAATATAACGGAAGTCTTAACTGTCCAAAATATAGGCAAATGACATCCTTAAAATAGTCTAAATCTAAACTAACAGTCTCTCAAATAAAATAACGAGATCTAAACAAAGGGGAATCATACTCCAACTCAGGTTCATCTTCCGCTCGCATATTCATTCTCCGTCGAGGTGCCATAGGGGTTTACTCTAAAAAAAAAACCATTGGAAAAACATACAAACCATAGTATCAGCAAAAAGGCTGAGTATAAACACACTGGTGTCCGTCAAACAAGTTATTGAAACCTTTTTTTTTTTTTTTTGAGTAAATTCATTTTGAAATATGCTTTTTCATTTGATAAATCATATTATGATTCAAATCCAGTTCAATGGCTCTATAGTCATTTCAAATTCTCATTTTTCATCATAAATCATAAGATTTCAATGGATCCAAATCAATTTCAAACTCATATCATAAGTTTACATGGGTACTCTGTGAGTCATCCTGTGACTCGTTTGGTAGTCGATCTACCGTCCGCGACATGTCCGGCAAGTGTAACACAATGGTATTGTGAACAATACGCGCTCAGCATTGGTGAGCCGTTTAATCATGCACACAACATTTGCTGTGGCATATGTACCCGCCATTTAGGCTAAAACATTTTTTTGTACATAATATATATTTTGTAATCTTAATAGCATTTGAAAGTCAAAAATATTAACTTTTTCCATATGATAAACATCTTTTATTTGCACATAGCAAAACATACTTTATTTGCAACTTAGCAAAATCAAATCATAATATTTCCCACATGGGTAAAACATGCTTAGCATAATCATATCATTAAACATAACCTTTGTATTATATTAGGGCATCACTAGCATGTATGGAAATGCATCGTAACAAAAAGTAATTAAAGTTGAATATGATTTTTTTTTTTTTTTAAGGAAACCACTAAAATGTTTCGTTTCAATCCTTCTCAAAGTAAATATAACTAAAAGGGTTTTGAAATTCATTCAAAACAACTAGAATATGATTCATAAGTCTATAAAATCCTTACGACAGAAGATTTCATAAAACACTATTTTCTTAAATACGAGATAGTTTTGCAGGTATTAAAATCGGTAATTGATTTACAAAGTACATATTAATTCTCCAACAAGGCCCAAATTAATCAAGTCATTATAATACCTTATTTAAAATGAATTTAAGGTTGTCCCATCAGATTATAATTGGTTATGCGAATTTATAACGATCTTACAATTATTTTCGACAATTTGGGTATTTACCGTTATTTAAATGGTGTCTTAAATCCGTAAAATTTATAAACCATCTAATTTAAACTTAATTTATACTATGAGGCAGTAGGTTATTAATATAAATATAATTTTTTTATATAGGTTTATTTTTACCCAAATTTAATTAACAATATTACATTTTTTAATAAATAAACATTTTCTATTAATTTGATAAATTAGTAAATAATTAATAATTTATTTTATAAAATTATACCAAAGTTCCAGAAGTCATATAACATGTTTATTAGGCCATTTGAACTTATAAAACTCATGTATGATGTTTTATTATTTGTATAGACATTTTATCGATAAATAAAATAAAATAGCTTTAAAATTATTTGAGTCCGATTAAAATATTATAAAAAAATTATATGATATTCCAGAAGCTATTTTAAGGAGTATAAAATTTTACATAACCATTAAAAATCATGTGGAGTATTTTTAATAATTAATATCGTTATTTTACCGATAAACCGAATAAAATTTATTTAAGTCCATATATGGTCACGAAAATCCATATAAATTTTTTAACATGTATCTACTGATTATATAAGTGTCTCATAAAATTTTTATGTCCAAAAGACGTCATTTAGTATTTATTTTATATTTTACCGTTTTCAAACTTACCGATTATTAATAAACGAGTAAAAATTATTAAGGTCCTTAAATGTCAACGAAATCTTCCCAAACGTTTACCAATTTTACCTACTGTCCATATAAGTATGTGATAAAAATTTCAAGTCCATATGTCTTTTTTTGGTAATTATTTTATATTTTATCATTTTACAATTACCGTTAAACAATTTAACGATTATTCAAAAATTATAAAAAAAATTCAAAACTAAATATATTCTGGCCAAATCTTGTTGGAGACATTATAATATGTTTTTATTAATTATTTTTGATGATGAAGAGTTCATCTAATACCATGTTTTATAATAAGAGTATTTAGCACCTTAAAATCCATTAAAATATCAATTTAACGAATAATCTCAACAAAAAGTATCCAAGAAATTTTCTTAACATATGGCTACTGAAAATTTCTCTTAAAATGAATTTAAAATGTTTTCAAATTCATATAATTATTTCCATCACAATAACTTTTACAAAGTAGTGTTAAACATGCCTTTAAACATACAATAATTTATAAAATCAACATGCATGATGCCCACAATAATAATACATGTAATAAATTATTCCATACTCAAATTTATCATTTTCACATCATTTTTCAAGATTTAAGAACTTCACTTTGGGAATTTATTTTTTTTTTAAAAAGAAGTTTATACACAAACTTTCCCAACTTGTTCTTAAATCCTTTAAAAATCACCCCATGTGACATACCTCGACTCCAAGCCTATATAATTATTCCGTAAGCTCCCACATAAGCTCCTACGCATTCTTAGAAGTGGTTCTAACTTTGGGTCCTTGCCCTTCAAGTCTCAACTCCAACTCTTCAACTAAACCTATTGCATTTATCCAAAAATCAATAATAATTTTGGATTTCTAATATGCACTTAACTTTTCCTAGTTAGAGTTGTTAGACTAATACTTTTGATGATTTTAACATATTTGGAGTATACTTATTATGTTGAGCAACATAATTAGTTAAGTCCCATAATTTTACTTGAATCCTTTAAGTAACAAAATTTATATGTTTGTAGAAATGCATCTTCTTACTTTCTATTATGGCCTATTTTTATAGATTTATAAATGATGATTTTCTTAGTTTAGAGATAAAATATTCATTTTATAATAATCTTAGTTTATAGAAAGATTCATGTAAAAAAAATATTTTACATGAACAAGTTTTAACAAAAACTAGTGGAATAAAGAAATGAACATAACTTACTCTATACTTGGTGGATTTCTTCAAGTTTGGTGTCTATGGAAAGCTCTTAAGATGAAGATTATTTTTATGGGAGATTTGAGTTTATAAACATAAATTTTCAGAAGTTTTAGATGGGTTTTTGAAGAAGATTTGATTAGAAAATAAGGTGTTTTTGCTAGAAATTGTAAGATTGAACTTCAACTTTGCTTATGGATGAAATAAGGAGTAAAATGAAGAGTGAAAGAAGGTTGATGGAGCTGAAAATATGGACAGCAAATATGTCTTGATTTATTATGTTTGCATGCTTGTTATGATGGTGTTTTTGGGTAAGAACAATAGGGGCTTTGGGTAGAGAGTTTGGTGGAGTGTGCAAGTGAGTTTTGGGGCTAAAAGAGGGCTAGTATGACAGCTAGGGGCTGCTGTTTTGGGGCTGGTTTGGAGTGCTTTTTGTCCTCAATTTGGTCTATTATGGTATAATAAAGGTTTATCTAAGATAGTTTAAAGTTTGGGTAAAAATTGTTGTACATGTAACAAGTTATGTGACTTGTACTTCATGTTTAAAAATCACTTGTATATGTGTGAAATATTTAATTTACTCCCATCATGGTTATATAATATGCTTGGGTAATAATTAAAATTTTTTTTTTCAACTGTTATGGGTAGTTGCTCAATTTTAAGTTTTTACCTCCAAAGTTTACGTTACTTGTTTCGAATCATAATCATGTTACGAATTAACAAGTTTCTAATCATCGTAGAGATTTTTCAAATTACTACCATCACTAATTAAATTATAATTAGTAACGAACAAATATATAAGAAAAATTAGGCGTTAAAAACGACTAATGAAATCTTCTAATAATACGACTGTTTCAGTCTTCCCTTCTTACAAGAGTTTCGTCCTCGAAACTAACTCAAACTAATGGTTATAAATACATCACTCAAATAAGTAAGGGTATCTAATTAACATATCGTCCTCTTTTTCCCAAGTAGCACTGTCGGTATCCTGTCCCCTCCATAGCACTTTCACAAGTGGAATCGTGCGGCTACGGAGTTTTCTAACCTCTCGACCTAGGATCCTCAGGGGCTTTTCCTCATACTGCAAGCTTTCAACAAGTTGAATGGGCTAATTGTGGGGGTAATGCTAATTGTGGATCAAACACATGGAACACATTGTGATGGATCAAACACATATCGGCGCAATTGCGACACATGGAACACATTGTGAACCTTAGCTAATTGTGGGGGTAATGCTAACTCATAAGCTACCTCCCCAACTCTACGCAAAATCTCATAGGGTCCAATGTACCGAGGATCAAGCTTCCCCTGCATTCCAAACCTCTTGATTCCCTTTGTTGGCGAGACTTTAAGGAACACCTTCTCACCGACTTGGAACTCAAGTTTCCTCCTCCTACGATCTGCGTAGGATTTCTGTCGATCTTGGGCAGCCTTCATCCGGTCTCTAATGATTCTGACTTGTTCAGCGGTCTCTCTGATCATTTCTGGTCCAACGAGCACGCCGGGCCTCCCGGTATCCCAATAAAGTGGTGTCCTACACCTTTGGCCATACAAGGCCTCATATGGAGCCATACCAATACTACTCTGATAACTATTGTTGTAGGAGAGTTCTATCAACGGTAAGATGTCGTCCCATGAACACTGAAAATCAAGGGCACATGCCCGAAGCATATCCTCTAGAGTCTGGATGGTCCTCTCCATCTGCCCATCTGTAGCTGGGTGAAAAGCGGTGCTGTAATTAAGGGTCGTGTCGAATGCCCTTTGTAGCTCATTCCAAAATCGAGCCACAAATTTTGGATGTCGATCTGAAACTATTGTCATCGGTATACCATGTAGTCTAAGTACTTCTTTCACATAAGCATCAGCCAATTGTTTTGCTTTCCAAGTTACTTTAGCAGGAATAAATCTGGCAGTCTTAGTGAGTCGATCAACAATCACCCAAATAGAATCATTTCCTCTTCTCGAACGGGGCAATCCAACAACAAAGTCCATACTCACTGATTCCTACTTCCACTTAGGCACGGGAAGTGGTTGCAATTCCCCCGGAGTGCGCTGGTGGTCAATCTTGACTTGCTGATATACTAGACATCGAGCTATGAAATCCTCGACATCCTTCTTCATGTTCATCCACCAAAAGTATTGTTTTAAATCTGCTAGCATCATATCCCGTCCTGGGTGGACAGAATACATAGTCGAATGTGTCTCCTTGAGTATTTTCTCTATCAATTCAGGATCTCGGGGCACACATAACCTTCCCTTTAGATGAATACTCCCATCTTTAGCAATACTGAAGTCTTTAACTGCACCCTTTTCAATACCAATCTTCAACTCTGACAAGAAGTCATCATACTGTTGTAGCTCACGGATCTCCTCATGTAGACTCGGTGTTGTACTCACAGCATTGAGAATGTTGTCGTATGATCCCTTCTTAACCACAATCCTTCATCTCCACATAAATCTCGTAGGGCACTGAAATTAGTCCATTAATGACCATTCTCGGTTTTCGGCTTAAGGCATCTGCTACACGGTTTGCCTTCCCGGGATGATACTCCAAAGTGAGGTCGTAATCTTTCATCAATTCTAGCCACCTTCTCTGCCTCATGTTAAGCTTCTTCTGTGTAAATAGATAAGTCAAACTCTTGTGATCGGTGTAGATCTTGCAAGTAGTGCCGTAGAGATAATGCCTCCAAATTTTTAAGGCAAATATGACTCCGGCTAATTCTAAATCGTGCACTGGATAGTTCTTCTCATTTGGCCTCAATTGTCTCGATGCGTAGGCAATCACTTTCCCCTCTTGCATGAGTACACCACCCAAGCCCTCTAAAGATGCGTCACTGTATACCGTGAACTCTTTCCCATCCTCGGGCAATACAAGCACTGGAGCCGTTGTTAACCTTTTCTTCAATTCTAGGAAAGCGTCCTCACACTTTTGTGACCACACAAACTTGGTATTCTTTCGAACCAAACTTGTGATCGGTAGTGCGATCTTAGAAAACCCATCAACATATCTTCGGTAATAACCTGCCAAACCCATAAAGCTTCTTACCTCAGTTACACTAGTCGGTGCTGGCCAATCAATGATAGTCCTTATCTTCTCGGGGTCCACTGTTATGCCATCTTTTGAGATTACATGACCTAGGAAGACAACTCGATCCAACCAGAATTCACTCTTGCTCAACTTCCCATAAAAGCTTCTTTCCCTCAATCGTGTTAATACCAATCTTAAGTGCTCCTCATGATCTTTCTCTGTCTTAGAGTACACCAAGATATCATCAATGAAAACCACAACAAATTTATCAAGATAGTCATGGAATGTTCGATTCATCAAGTCCATGAATGCTGCAGGGGCATTGGTTAACCCAAACGGCATCACTCTAAACTCATAGTGCCCATATCTGGTGCGGAAAGCAGTTTTAGGAATGTCTTCCTCCGCTATCCTCAACTGATGGTAACCAGATCTCAGGTCAATTTTAGAGAAAACTCCGGCTCCTTTCAACTGGTCAAATAAATCATCAATTCTAGGAAGTGGGTACTTGTTCTTGATGGTTATTTTGTTCAGCTCCCGGTAGTCAATGCATAGCCTCAAAGACCCATCTTTCTTCTTCACAAACAACACTGGAGCTCCCCATGGTGATACACTTGGTCTGATAAACCCCTTATCTTGTAACTCCTCGAGTTGGGTTTTTAGTTCAGCCAACTCAAGTGGTGCCATTCTATATGGTGCCTTTGAAATCGGGCTTGACCCTGGAACTAGGTCAATGTGAAAATCAATCTCTCTCTTTAGAGGTAACCCAGGTAGATCATCAGGGAATACATCAGAAAATTCTCGCACTATCAAGATCTGACTTAAGTTAACCTCCTTGTATGTTGACTCGCTCATGTGGTAGACCTGGGCTTCCCCACGTCTCTTTGGAAAGGTTGTAAGCCTCTGAATCATCTCTGGCTCAATATTAGGTATGGTACCATCACTAAAAGCTACTTGTTCCCCTGGATTTTTCTCAACCTTTACATTCCTCTCATAGCACTCAATCACTGCCCTGTGTTTACCTAGCCAGTCCATTCCTAGAATGATATCAAACCCTCCTAAGTCAAATACAATCAGGTCTACATAGAACTCCTTACCCTGGATTACTAATGGGCAATCAATCAACTTTGTATTACATGATACCGTTGATCCGTCGGGTAACTCAACTCTATGCATTATAGGGCATACATTAACATAACAGTCCAAAGATCTCACAAATGACTTAGAAACATAAGACTTGTCGGCCCCGGAATCAAATAAGACACGGGCGGACTTACCAAGCAATAACAGTAATCCGGAAATGACTTTATCTTCTGTCTTAGGACTCAAGGTGCTAGGCTCCTTTGCTGTAGTAATGGCAAAGAATTTTCCTCCTCCCAGGCGCTGGTTCCCTTGGCCTCCAGAAGATGAGGCTTTATTGCCTCCTTTATATTCAAGGCGAAGCTGAGAATTATTGTTACGATGGTTCCCTTGATTTCCTAAGTATCGTGCTCCACCATTTCCGGGGTTTCCCCGGTTCTTGCCCCAACAATCTCGAGCCAAATGACCTGGTTTTCCACAATTCAGACACACACCCTTACCCTCACAGTTGACTCCCTTAGAGTGCCATTTCTTGCATCTATCACACAGTTGACTTTTTAGCGGGTTGGAGTTTTGTGGGTTTCTGTTGCTGTTGAAGCGGTTTTGGTTTTGATTCCCCTTGAAGTTTCCCTCAGCTTTGGGCTTCTTGCTCTGACCTCCCTGGTCTCCTCCAGATCTCTTTTTCCTCGCATCTTCCTCTCTCTTGCAGACCATTTCTTTCTCCACAGCATGTTCATACATAGCTTGAAAAGACTCATATTGATCCATTAACTTTTGGTAGCTGAAGTTGAGACCATTGTAGAAGCGATCCATCTTTTTCTTTTCATCAAGCACATAATCTGGGGCAAATCGAGCCAACTCCAAGAACTTGTTAGCATATTCGGTAACGCTAAGAGAATGCTGCCTCAAGTAAAGAAATTCTGATTCTTTTTGTCTCTGTAGAGCAGCTGGGTAGAACCTCTCCCTTAGTTTCTTCAAGAAATCTTCCCATCTCCAACTAGTGGGTTGTGTTGCTCCACCAGCAGATGTGGAGGCAGCTGAGACACCTTTTAGGGCTCTCCACCAAAGCTCTGCAGGTCCCACTAGATAGAATGCTGCAAGTTTAACCTTAAGATTTTCTGGACAGTTTACCACCTCAAGAATTTTCTCAGTTTCATTGATCCAATCTTCAAGGACAACTGGATCTGTAGCACCATTGTAGGTCTTAGGCCTGTGGGTAGCAAGCCTTTTGTAAAACTTAGTCTCGTCATCCACATTAGCATGTTGGTTGGCTATGAACTGGACTAATTGAGCATTGGTCTCTTGAATGACTCTGAGTTGCTCGGTTAGGAGATTCAATTGGGCTTGAGGATCCATTCTTTCCCCAATTTCCTCTAGGTTCCTGCCAAGAGGTAATAACTAATTAATAATTATGCCTTTAAGACAAATAGATATGTACTTGCATAACACACTTTCTTAACTTTATTGATTTAATGACTTAATAACTTCATCAATTTCCATCTCATTGGATCACTTGTTTAGCAGTTTTAACACTTTTAATGATGATTCCTCAACTTAATTTACCACCATGCATAGGTAACTTAACCACATAATTGGATCATCACTTGCTTATAAGAAACATTTAAGACTTCTAGTTTACTAATGGTACTTAGTAATCTGATTTAAGTTAGACTTACTATTTAAATCATTTCTTTACCAATAATCTCTAAATTTTAAGCTCATTTCTTAATTACTTCCATGAGTTACTCGTTCTCTAATTTTCCTGATATTTTAGACAAGCTTCCAAAGCCTTGGCTCTGATACCAACTGTAACCGCCTCGAATTATGAAGGCAAACACTAACTGGAATTTAGTATTAATCAAGCGGAAGCTTACTTTTGCCAACACAATTAAGGGGTTACTTAAAGGTCAAACCAATATTCAAGTATAATACTTGAACCAAACCAAAGCAATATAACGGAAGTCTTAACTGTCCAAAATATAGGAAAATTACAACCAAATCGAAATAAGTCCAAAGTTCAAATGACATCCTTAAAATAGTCTAAATCTCAACTAACAGTCTCTCAAATAAAATAACGAGATCTAAACAAAGGGGAGTCATACTCCAACTCAGGTTCATCTTCCGCTCGCATATCCATTCTCCGTCGAGGTGCCATAGGGGTTTACTCTAAAAAAAAAACCATTGGAAAAACATACAAAGCATAGTATCAGCAAAAAGGCTGAGTATAAACACACTGGTGTCCGTCAAACAAGTTATTGAAACCTTTTTTTTTTTTTTTGAGTAAATTCATTTTGAAATATGCTTTTTCATTTGATAAATCATATTATGATTCAAATCCAGTTCAATGGCTCTATAGTCATTTCAAATTCTCATTTTTCATCATAAATCATAAGATTTCAATGGATCCAAATCAATTTCAAACTCATATCATAAGTTTACATGGGTACTCTGTGAGTCATCCTGTGACTCGTTTGGTAGTCGATCTACCGTCCGCGACATGTCCGGCAAGTGTAACACAATGGTATAGTGAACAATACGCGCTCAGCATTGGTGAGCCGTTTAATCATGCACACAACATTTGCTGTGGCATATGTACCCGCCATTTAGGCTAAAACATTTTTTTGTACATAATATATATTTTGTAATCTTAATAGCATTTGAAAGTCAAAAATATTAACTTTTTCCATATGATAAACATCTTTTATTTGCACATAGCAAAACATACTTTATTTGCAACTTAGCAAAATCAAATCATAATATTTCCCACATGGGTAAAACATGCTTAGCATAATCATATCATTAAACATAACCTTTGTATTATATTGGGGCATCACTAGCATGTATGGAAATGCATCGTAACAAAAAGTAATTAAAGTTGAATATGATTTTTTTTTTTTTTAAGGAAACCACTAAAATGTTTCGTTTCAATCCTTCTCAAAGTAAATATAACTAAAAGGGTTTTGAAATTCATTCAAAACAACTAGAATATGATTCATAAGTCTATAAAATCCTTACGACAGAAGATTTCATAAAACACTATTTTCTTAAATACGAGATAGTTTTGCAGGTATTAAAATCGGTAATTGATTTACAAAGTACATATTAATTCTCCAACAAGGCCCAAATTAATCAAGTCATTATAATACCTTATTTAAAATGAATTTAAGGTTGTCCCATCAGATTATAATTGGTTATGCGAATTTATAACGATCTTACAATTATTTTCGACAATTTGGGTATTTACCGTTATTTAAATGGTGTCTTAAATCCGTAAAATTTATAAACCATCTAATTTAAACTTAATTTATACTATGAGGCAGTAGGTTATTAATATAAATATAATTTTTTTATATAGGTTTATTTTTACCCAAATTTAATTAACAATATTACATTTTTTAATAAATAAACATTTTCTATTAATTTGATAAATTAGTAAATAATTAATAATTTATTTTATAAAATTATACCAAAGTTCCAAAAGTCATATAACATGTTTATTAGGCCATTTGAACTTATAAAACTCATGTATGATGTTTTATTATTTGTATAGACATTTTATCGATAAATAAAATAAAATAGCTTTAAAATTATTTGAGTCCGATTAAAATATTATAAAAAAATTATATGATATTCCAAAAGCTATTTTAAGGAGTATAAAATTTTACATAACCATTAAAAATCATGTGGAGTATTTTTAATAATTAATATCGTTATTTTACCGATAAACCGAATAAAATTTATTTAAGTCCATATATGGTCACGAAAATCCATAAAAGTTTTTTAACATGTATCTACTGATTATATAAGTGTCTCATAAAATTTTCATGTCCAAAAGACGTCATTTAGTATTTATTTTATATTTTACCGTTTTCAAACTTACCGATTATTAATAAACGAGTAAAAATTATTAAGGTCCTTAAATGTCAACGAAATCTTCCCAAACTTTTACCAATTTTACCTACTCTCCATATAAGTATGTGATAAAAATTTCAAGTCCATATGTCTTTGTCTGGTAATTATTTTATATTTTATCATTTTACAATTTACCGTTAAACAATTTAACGATTATTCAAAAATTATAAAAAAAATTCAAAACTAAATATATTCTGGCCAAATCTTGTTGGAGACATTATAATATGTTTTTATTAATTATTTTTGATGATGAAGAGTTCATCTAATACCATGTTTTATAATAAGAGTATTTAGCACCTTAAAATCCATTAAAATATCAATTTAACGAATAATCTCAACAAAAAGTATCCAAGAAATTTTCTTAACATATGGCTACTGAAAATTTCTCTTAAAATGAATTTATAATGTTTTCAAATTCATATAATCATTTCCATCACAATAACTTTCACAAAGTAGTGTTAAACATGCCTTTAAACATACAATAATTTATAAAATCAACATGCATGATGTCCACAATAATAATACATGTAATAAATTATTCCATACTCAAATTTATCATTTTCACATCATTTTTCAAGATTTAAGAACTTCACTTTGGGAATTTATTTTTTTTTTTTAAAAAAGAAGTTTATACACAAACTTTCCCAACTTGTTCTTAAATCCTTTAAAAATCACCCCATGTGACATACCTCGACTCCAAGCCTATATAATTATTCCGTAAGCTCCCACGTAAGCTCCTACGCGTTCTTAGAAGTGTAACTAACTTTGGGTCCTTGCCCTTCAAGTCTCAACTCCAACTCTTCAACTAAACCTATTGCATTTATCCAAAAATCAATAATAATTTTGGATTTCTAATATGCACTTAACTTTTCCTAGTTAGAGTTGTTAGACTAATACTTGTGATGATTTTAACATATTTGGAGTATACTTATTATGTTGAGCAACATAATTAGTTAAGTCCCATAATTTTACTTGAATCCTTTAAGTAACAAAATTTATATGTTTGTAGAAATGCATCTTCTTACTTTCTATTATGGCCTATTTTTATAGATTTATAAATGATGATTTTCTTAGTTTAGAGATAAAATATTCATTTTATAATGATCTTAGTTTATAGAAAGATTCATGTAAAAAAAATATTTTACATGAACAAGTTTTAACAAAAACTAGTGGAATAAAGAAATGAACATAACTTACTCTATACTTGGTGGATTTCTTCAAGTTTGGTGTCTATGGAAAGCTCTTAAGATGAAGATTATTTTTATGGGAGATTTGAGTTTATAAACATAAATTTTCTGAAGTTTTAGATGGGTTTTTGAAGAAGATTTGATGAGAAAATAAGGTGTTTTTGCTAGAAATTGTAAGATTGAACTTCAACTTTGCTTATGGATGAAATAAGGAGTAAAATGAAGAGTGAAAGAAGGTTGATGGAGCTGAAAATATGGACAGCAAATATGTCTTGATTTATTATGTTTGCATGCTTGTTATGATGGTGTTTTTGGGTAAGAACAATAGGGGCTTTGGGTAGAGAGTTTGGTGGAGTGTGCAAGTGAGTTTTGGGGCTAAAAGAGGGCTAGTATGACAGCTAGGGGCTGCTGTTTTGGGGCTGGTTTGGAGTGCTTTTTGTCCTCAATTTGGTCTATTATGGTATAATAAAGGTTTATCTAAGATAGTTTAAAGTTTGGGTAAAAATTGTTGTACATGTAACAAGTTATGTGACTTGTACTTCATGTTTAAAAATCACTTGTATATGTGTGAAATATTTAATTTACTCCCATCATGGTTATATAATATGCTTGGGTAATAATTAAAAATTTTTTTTTTGAACTGTTATGGGTAGTTGCTCAATTTTAAGTTTTTACCTCCAAAGTTTACGTTACTTGTTTCGATTCATAATCATGTTACGAATTAACAAGTTTCTAATCATCGTAGAGATTTTTCAAATTACTACCATCACTAATTAAATTATAATTAGTAACGAACAAATATATAAGAAAAATTAGGCGTTAAAAACGACTAATGAAATTTTCTAATAATACGACTGTTTCAGGGAAGGCCACTAGTTCTAATGACGGTGAAAAGGTATGTTGGGATTGTGGCAAGCCCAGACACTGAAAGAAAAATTGCTTCGTATTCAAAAACAAGCCAAAGAAGGCATAGGGTAGTGGTCAAGCTTCTACAAGCAAGGACCCTTCTGATGAAAATCCTAATGTCGGTACCATCATAATGGTTGCAGAAAGGAAACCATACAGTTCCGTTGAGAAAAGAAAGAAAACTGAATCTTTAAAGGGGAAGGCCACTAGTTCTAATGCCGGTGAAAAGGTATGTTGGGATTGTGGCAAGCCCGAACAATGAAAGAAAAATTGCTTCGTATTCAAAAACAAGCAAAAGAAGGTAAAGGGTAGAGGTCAAGCTTCTACAAGTAAGGACCCTTCTACTCAAGGTAATCATGCAATTTTGATTAAAAATTCTTCTTTGAATTTTCTTCAATGAATACTAAGTTAAATGTTATGCAGGATGATACTTTGTCTTGGTGGATCGATTCAGGGGCTTCGAGACATGTATGTAATTCTACAAGATGGTTCAAAACCTTACATAAGGTAGTTGATGGGGAGCATCTCTTTATGGGAAATACCGCACCTATTATGGTCCAAGGCAAAGGACAAGTTGAACTATTGTTCACTTCGGGGAATCTCTTGATTTTAAGGGATGTTTACTATGCACCCGAAATTAGTAAAAACTTGTGTCAGGTTCGATCTTGAATCAATTGGGCTACAAATTAGTATTTGAAGCCGATAGGTGTATTATCTTTAAGAATAACTTGTTTGTAGGACATGCTTATCTTTGTAATACTCTTTTTAAATTGTCTTTGGATTTGAATAAAGATTTCATTTGTAATGTTGAAACATCACCTATAAATGAAAAAGTTGATTTGCATTATTTGTGACATGTTAGACTAGGACATGTTAATTTTGATAAAATTGCTTTCATGTCTAAACATGATTTGATTCCTATGTGCACTAAAATGTCTAAAAATTGCAAAATGTGTATGTTAAATAAGATCACAAGGACAACATTTAAAGTGTTGAACGGAAATCCGAAATTTTGGAACAAATACATAGTGATCTTTGTAACTTTCATAGTACACCATCATTAGGAAATAAGAGATATGTCATAACTTTTATTGATGTTTTTCCATGTTTAGTTATGTATATAGCAAGTTTTATATCCATGGATATGGGGTTATCATTTGTCTATATGTAGTTGACATTCTCATCTTTAGTACTAGTTTAGTACAAGTTCAAAAGAAAAAAGATTTTTGTCAAGGACCTTTAAATGAAAGATATGGGGGAGGTCAATGTGATCTTAGGTATTAAGATCATGTGAGATGGTTAAATTCAATGTTATCCTACTCAAGGTTGAGTGAAGGATTTTGGTGAAGTAATATTGACTGCTTGTCACATTCTTAACAGGGTTCCAATGAGAACGAATAAGGAGACTCCTTATGAACTTTGGTACAAAAGAAAACCAAATTTAAGTTATCTTAAAGTTTGGGTGTTTGTTTATGAGGGAGGTGCCATCTCATGGTCCTCTAAGAAACAAACATGCATAGCTGATTCTACTATGTCAGCGGAATTCATAGCTCTAGCCTTAGCATCTAGTGAAGCGGAGTGGTTGAGGAATCTTATGTTTGAGATACCTTTCTTTCCTAAGCCAATTTCACCGGTGGCGATTCATGTGGATTGAACGACGACTTTAGCTAGGGCTTATAGTCAAGTGTATAATGGTAAGTCTCGTCATATTGCTCTCAGGCACAACCTAGTGCAAGGACTTATCACTAATGGGGTCATAACTTTTGACTATGTGAACACTAAGTTCAATGTGGTTGATTCTTTTATGAAAGCCATGAGTAGGGATTCAACTGAACAAACGTCAATTGCAATCGCGTTATGTCAATAAAGGTCATTTGGAGAAGCCCAATTCACACATGAGTAACATCGTGTCTTGAATTCAATGTGGTAAAATTCCTTATGAGTTTTGTAAGCAACAAGTTCTAATGACCCGTCGTTACTTTGGACCATGATGAACGAGGTAGTCGTCCATTGAAAGTTTTCAAGATCAAGGGTTGAAGAGCTCTTGTGTTGTATCTGTTTCACGGGGATATGTTTTATACGTAATGAGAACCTACCTATATAAGTTTGAAGTGTGGCCGCTTCAAGTAGTCAAGATTTGCATACCGACTATGATAAACTTATGAATAAGATACAGACACGGCCTTTTAATGTGTCACTTTAATGACTTGGTGTTACTGGTTATGTGTGTACTTCATCTTCAAGTGGTTGGAAGGGTCATTTGATTCAAATCCTAATGGATATCAATTCTGGCTCGATCACTTGTGAAGTTTGTTGTAGTAGGCGTTAATTCAATGCGTAGGGATATTAGCTTTGATGCATGAAATGGAATTATAAAATTTGTTTTGTAATTGAGAAAGGCTTATTATTCTCTAAACGGGGGAGGATTGTTGAACATTTAGTGTATAATAATCCTAAGTTACAATGACCAAGTATTACAAATATTAGTGGGACAATATGTATTAAATTACAAGGTCCAAAAAGGGGTTCAAATGATAGAACAAAAGAAAAGTTGGAAAACCGAGTCAGCAAGAAAAGCCGACTCGGCTATCCTGGTATTGAGCGTAAAGTCGACTCGGCTTTAGGTTCTGGAAAATTCATTTTGTCCAGCAGGTAAAGTTGAGTCGGCTTTCCTTCGATTGGAGCAAAAGCCAGTCGGCTTTTTCTTCTGATATGAGCGTTGAGTCTTTATGTTTCCTTTGAGTTAATTGCATTGGATTCGGTTACTCATTCCATATTATTTCTAGAGTTATAAAGGAGTAATTAGGAAGAATAATGCTCATGAATACCTTGTTAATGGTATTGATTGGAGGCCACTAATATTGGTCATCAATAGGTGATTGAATGTGTCATGACCCTTAGCTACTTTGAGTAGTATCAATAGGGGCTTGGGGAAGGATGTTCACTACACCTAATTTCTGAATGCTCATTCTTGCTCTTTCTCTTTTACTTGTGTTCTTTCAAGAGAGTAATTAACTTTTGTTAGAACTTCCAAAGCTTATAATTCATCAAACACTTGTTGTTAAGTGACATACCGTAAGTACTAAGGGTGTGTTGTGTTGTTGTATCTCGTTGTGAATCACCAATTCAAAACTCAAGTACCTTTGTGGGGGAAATATCACAAAAGGAAAGTGATTACACGCCTACAACAAGTATCAAATTTTCGGGTAACAGTTGTCGTTACAAAAATAATCTTCAAGTTAATTCTTACGTTTTTGTAAGTTTTATTTAGTCATCAACAAAGGAAAATACAAATTTCCAATTGTAATTTGTATTTTGCATTATTAGTTTATTATAGATTTGACCCCAAATGAACGCCAGTTTGGGCCAATCAAACCCAATCGTGATTCGTGGATACGACAGGGAATCGTTTGACATTAAACATACATATTACACTTAAAACTTTTTGTTCTCAAAATCTTAAAAGGAGGGTTCAATAAAAAATACTCCTTTTCAACGTTTAACTTAATGAGATTCAAATCAATAACTTTTACATCATACTCCCTCTGTTTTACTCAATTTGTTCAATTTCCTTTTTAGTTTTACCCAACAATTCATATTAATGTTGAACGAGGGGAATATGGGATCCCTCGACAAAACGTCTGTTAGAAGCAGCAGAATTTTCAGTTGAGGAAGTTGCAGATGATTATCAGCAAAACTTCCAAAAAGCAAAACTGTGCCTAAAACCTATAAAAGATAAAATTCTAGAAAATCCATACAAACAAATGAAAGCCACTCCTGAAAGAAAAGCAACTATTTCTGTTTGCATCCAACTTGGTAGACTCTAATACAGAGTTTGCCCACATTTCCATACACAACGAATATTATCCTTTTTGCTTGGTTCTTAGTCATCAGGCTCATGTCAATTAGTGTGTCCTCCCATACTCTTATAACATACCACCCACGTAGGAGTAATAAGTGTATACATGTAGACTTGTGAGATCAGTCGGTTATTGGAGTCCATCGCTCTTGATTCAACGGATCAATAGATTTTTGTTTTAATTATTATTATATATATACAAATTCTCAAATAAAACGGTTTTTTGGTGAGATAATTTCTATTAGGCTAACACTATGTATACATATAGTCTTAATGCAGTTACTTAAATAATCTTAAAATCACTAAACATAACCTTAAAAATGATCAAAGTGTTTGCTTTTTATAGTCTCAAAGAGATCATTTATAATTATAAAGTGATTACACCCTATCTTTAAATGACCAATTATAATCTTAAAATTATATCTTATAATCTTAAATTAATCACTTTTAATCTTAAAAGTGATCAATTATAGAAATAAACTGATTATATAAGCCATCTCATGATGATATAATCTCATACAAGACTTGATGTGTAATTTCATTTTGATCGCTAAAACATTACTAAACAATACCCTGTAATTTTTTTCCGATCATTATATTGCCAAATATAACATTTCAACTCATAATTGTACAAATTAAGTCAAACAATAAAATTTGGTGAAATTATAATACCTAATATCTCGAAAAGATTAATGTAAAAATCAAATTCAGCAAATGTTAGAAAACACATCTAATATGGTTGAGTTCGATCAGATTTGTTGATCAGGTTAAATTTTGACTTTTCAAACAACCCAATTTAATTGGCAATTGCGATTTAAAAAGTTTTTGAGAAAAATAGATGACCAACGATTTTCACACATACCTCAATCTCACTAAATAGTACTCCCTCTCCATTTATTAATAAAGTTGTCAAAAGAAATGTTCATAAGAATTAAGAAAGATAGAATACTTTACATAGTGGATATCAAATTTTATTTAATAATAAATTTGATGGAGGAAAAATGGGAATCATAAACATTAAAAAGTTAATAAAAGAAAGTTAGTGGAAAGAAATGGAAACCACAACTAATAAAAAAAATATTTTTATAAATTAGTAAGAAACATGTGGAGACTATAAGGAAATAAAATTGTTGAAATGAAGTTAGTGGAAGATATTTGAAACCATAAGCATTATTAAAATATTAAAATTGGAATAAACAAAGTTATTTTTCTCCAAAATTTGTGATATAAATAGAAAGATTGTTTGTGGGAACAACTATTGAACACCCCAATGGCAAATGATAACTTCTTTAAGGAATTGAGGGAGTATAGCAAAAAAATTTTGAAAGGGGTTAAAATTCAAATCTTAAAGTCTCATTTTCTCACCATCAACGTTATTAGGATCAAGATTCTACCTAGGATCGTTGAGAGGGTGGGATCGAAATCTGTGGAATCGGATTGTAGGATCGTGTGATCCTACAAATTTGCATTAATGTGTGCTTTGGATTACAAATTACCAATTATATTTGTTCCCTTTTTAAGTTTTAAGGTGTTACTAATAAGTTATTTGACTTCATCTATTAAGTTTTGAAAAACAATACTTTTAATAATTATTTTTAAACTACAAATCAAGAAAATTTTGAATTTTATAAAGGTATTGATATAAATATTTTAAATATATACTTATACATAAGTGAGATCTATATTTGAAATGGGGAGGTATAAACCTCACTCAAGGATCACAAATTAAGGTTTAAGCGAAGGTTTGTGTTGTAGCAATGTATAAGAACCAAATATGCAAGTATATTATGAATGACAATAATAAATAAATAATCAAGACAACGAATTAAGGCGGTTCAAAAATCTTGGGCAATATCCACCATCTAGCCTAGAATTAAAATTAATGTGTTTAAGGGAAAAATACAAAACTTGAAGGAATTACAATGGAGTATTACTGTGGGGAAAAGAGAAGCTAAAATAGGGAGTATTATATGAGCAAGAAGATAGCTCTTTAATGTGAGACTTTGGTGCAAGCATTACTAAGTGTATAGGAATGAACTTTATATTGGAAGTAGTATGAAAAATAAGGCAACAACTAAAGTAACAAAGGCTGGCAGCTTATACAAAGCACAGAAGGCAATAGCTCATGACAAATTAGCGTGGAGTAGCTCTGCTGCTTGGCTTTCCTCTTTCATGCATACTACGTTCTCCCACGCTCCTTACACTTGCACTTAGGATTGAAAATTTGCACTTCACATCCATCACATGCTAAGCTAATACTTCCAATAGTACAATGTACTATTTGATTCCCAACAAACCAATCACAAAGTGTGGTATATTGTCCTCTTCTATCATACACTAACTAAAATGATTAATTACCTTAATCATGTTTTGATTAGTTGGTGAACATAAGTCACCAATAATCCTAACAATCTCCACCTTGACTTGTGTTCTCCAAGTCAAAACACCACCTTCAAAGATCATCCAACATTCACAAACAATCTATAGCTTACAACATATTCAACAAAACATAATAAACATGTGCACAACAATATATAAAAGCACATGCATTACAATGCCCTCCAAGAGCTTACAAAAGAGTTTGATCAAACACCAACCAAGTCCATACAACCCATAGACTTGTTGGAAGCTATTGGAATTACATTCTTGTCATCATGTGAAGCATCAACATCACTATGCTTGGTTAAAGTAGTGGCATCACAAACCAAACTAACTAAGGTTGAACCCAGTAGCTTATACAAGCCGTTATCATCAATGAGCCCTTTAAAGAACAAGTTATGGCCCTTTCCAACCTTCATAACTCCACCTTCAACAATGCATACAAAACCTTCTTTATCAAAAGTACCAAGGGAAATTAAGTGTCTATTCATGCTTGGAACATGGAGGACTTCAGAGAATGTTCTAACAACGTCGTCAAACATAATGATCCTAACATCACTATCGGACAACTATCCTCATTGCCCATAGTGGCTTTTCTTCCATTACTCTTTTGATAACTTGAGAAGAAACTAGAGTTAGAAGTCATATGGCTAGAACATTCCGAATCCAAAACCCAAGAATCACCACCCTTGTACTCACTATTCACAACAAGAGCACCATCATTAAAATCTTCTTCAACAAACTAGCCTCGGCAAAGCTAGTTCCTTTGGACTTGCAATCATTCGATTGTTTGGATTTTAATTTCCAACAATCTCTCTTTAGATGGCCTTTCTTCCTTCAATAATTGCACGTCATACCTCTCTTGTTCCTACTGGCTCCTTAACAAACAAAGTATCATTAGACTCAATGGACAACTTTTGTGCAAGATGAGAATCCGTAAGGTCCTTTTGTGTTAAGGAATTTCTAACATCGTCACTACATAATGTGTCTCTACCATACAATAAAGTCTCTCTAAAATGCTTTTAAAAAGGGGGTAGAGAACATAATAAGAGAATGGCCAAATCTTCAACATCAAGTGATACATCAATATTTATTAAATCCAAAACTATCGAGTAAAAGTCATCAAGATGTGGTTTCACGGGCTTACCTTCTTGCAATTGGCGATCATATAATCTAATCTTCAAGAGTAATCGGTTGGTAACACTTTTGGCCATGTGCAGTGATTCCAAATTCTCTCAAATCCTTTTAGAAGTCACCTCCTTTAAAAGTTCTCTCAAAACTTCATTGGAGAGACAAAGTTCTATGGCTAATAAAGCTTTTGCATCCATCTCTTCTCACTTAGCCTCACTAAGACCAATGGGCTTCTTCACATCACCTTCAAGTGCCTTATAAACACCATTTTGAATCAAGATTACCTCATCTTTACTAGTCATAAACTAAAAATTGTGTTCCTATCAAACTTCTCAATGTCTAACTTCATGGTGGACATCTTGGACTTCAAATGACCACCACTATCATCTCAAACAACCTCAAATAACCCTTGGCTATGATAACAATTGAAATGAGGAGGTATAAACCTCACTCAAGGATCACAGATCAGGTTTAAGTGAAGGTTTGTGTTGTAGCAATGCATAAGAACCAAATATGCAAGTATATGATGAATGACAATAATAAATAAATAATCAAGACAAAGAATTAAGGCGGTTCAAAAATCTTGGGCTACATCCACCATCTATTCTAGGATTAAAATTAATGTGTTTAAGGGAGAAATACAAAACTTGAAGGAATTACAAAGCAGTATTACTGTGAGGAAGAGAGAAACTAAAATAGGGAGTATTATATGAGCAAGAAGATAGCTCTTTAATGTGAGAATTTGGTGCAAGCATTACTAAGTGTATAGGGATGAACTTTATAGTGGCTATAGTATGAAAAATAAGGCAGGAACTAAAGTAACAAACGCTGGCAGCTTATACGAAGCACGGAAGGCAATAGCTCATGAAAAATTAGCGTGGAGTAGCTCTGTTGCTTTGCTTTCCTCTTTCATGCATACTACATTCTCCCATGCTCCTTACACTTGCACTTAGGATTGAAAATTTGCACTTCACATCCTTCACATGCTAAGCTAATACTTCCAATAGTACAATGTACTATTTGATTCCCAACAACCCAATCACAAAGTGTGGTATATTGTCCACTTCTATCATACACTAACTAAAATGATTAATTACCTTAATCATGTTTTGATTACTTGGTGAACATAAGTCACAATTAATCCTAACAATCTCCACCTTGACTTGTGTTCTCCAAGTCAAAACACCACCTTCAAAGATTATCCAACATTCACAAACAATCTCTAGCTTACAACATATTCAACAAAACATAATAAACATGTGCACAACAATATACAAAAGCACATGCATTACAACGCCCTCTAAGGGCTAACAAAAAAGTATGATCAAACACCAACCAAGTCCATACAACCCATAGACTTGTTGGAAGATATTGGAATTACATTATTGTCATCATGTGAAGCATCAACATCACTATGCTTGGTTGAAGTAGTGGCATCACAAACCAAACTAACTAAGGTTTAACCCAGTAGCTTATACAAGCCATTATCATCAATGAGCTCTTTCAAGAACAAGTTATGGCCCTTTTCAACCTTCATAACTCCACCTTCACCAATGCATACAAAAATTTCTTTATCCAAAGTACCAAGGGAAATTAAGTGTCTATTCATGCTTGGAACATGGAGGACTTCGGAGAATGTTTTGACAACGCCGTCAAACATAATGATCCTAACATCTCTATCGGACAACTATCCTTATTGCCCATAGTGGCTTTTCTTCCATTACTCTTTTGATAACTTGAGAAGAAACTAGAGTTAGAAGTCATATGGCTAGAACATTCCGAATCCAAAACCCAAGAATCACCACCCTTGTACTCACTATTCACAACAAGAGCACCATCAATAAAATCTTCTTCAACAAATTAGCCTCGGCAAAGCTAGTTTCTTTGGACTTGCAATCATCCGATTCTTTGGATTTTAATTTCCAACAATCTCTCTTTACATGGCCTTTCTTCCTAAAATAATTGCACGTCATACCTCTCTTGTTCCTACTTGCTCCTTAACAAACAAAGTATCATTAGACTCAATGGACAACTTTTGTGCAAGATAAGAATCCGTAAGGTCCTTTTGTGTTAAGGCATTTCTAACATCCTCACTACACAATGTGTCTCTACCATACAATAAAGTCTCTCTTAAATGCTTAAAAGAAGGGGGTAGAGAACATAATAAGAGAATGGCCAAATCTTCATCATCAAGTGATACATCAATATTTTGTAAATCCAAAACTATCGAGTAAAAGTCATCAAGATGTGGTTTCACGGGCTTACCTTCTTGCAATTGGTGATCATATAATCTACTCTTCAAGAGTAATCGGTTGGTAACACTTTTGGCCATGTGGAGTGATTCCAACTTCTCTCAAATCCTTTTAGAAATCACCTCCTTTACAAGTTCCCTCAAAACTTCATTGGAAAGACAAAGTTGTATGGCTAATAAAGCTTTTGCATCCATCTCTTCTCACTTAACCTCACTAAGACCAATGGGCTTCTTCACATCACCTTCAAGTGCCTTATAAACACCATTTTGAATCAAGATCACCTCATTTTTACTAGTCATAAATTAAAATTTGTGTTCCTATCAAACTTCTCAATGTCTAACTTCATGGTGGACATCTTGGACTTCAAATGACCACCACTAACACCTCAAACAACCTCAAATAACCCTTGGCTGTGATAACAACTGAAATAAGGAGGTATAAACCTCACTCAAGGATCACAGATTAGGTTTGAGTGAAGGTTTGTGTTGTAGCAATGTATAAGAACCAAATATGCAAGTATATGATGAATGACAATAATAAATAAATAATCAAGACAAAGAATTAAGGCGGTTCAAAAATCTTGGGCTATATCCACCATCTATTCTAGGATTAAAATTAATGTGTTTAAGGGAGAAATACAAAACTTAAAGGAATTACAAAGCAGTATTACTGTGAGGAAGAGAGAAATTAAAATAGGGAGTATTATATGAGCAAGAAGATAGCTCTTTAATGTGAGAATTTGGTGCAAGCATTACTAAGTGTATAGGGATGAACTTTATAGTGGCAGTAGTATGAAAAATAAGGCAAGAACTAAAGTAACAAACGCTGGCAGCTTATACGAAGCACAGAAGGCAATAGCTCATGACAAATTAGCGTGGAGTAGCTCTGCTGCTTGGCTTTCCTCTTTCATGCATACTACATTCTCCCATGCTCCTTATACTTGCACTTAGGATTGAACATTTGCACTTCACATCCTTCACATGCTAAGCTAATACTTCCAATAGTACAATGTACTATTTGATTCCCAACAAACCAATCACAATGTGTGGTATATTGTCCTCTTCTATCATACACTAACTAAAATAATTAATTACCTTAATCATGTTTTGATTACTTGGTGAACATAAGTCACCAATAATCCTAATAGTATTATGCGAAAATATTTTACGATTGAAACTACTCATCTAGGGTTGGATCGTTGGATTGTAGAATCGTGTTATGATCCTACCATCTAATTTCTTGAGATATGTAGGATCACACGATTCTACTACATTTTGATCTTACTTAGATCCAGATCGATCGCCTATTTTTGAATCGTAAAATCGTCGAATCGCATATCAGAATCAAGATTCTAATAACCACGGTCACCATAGTTATAAAAAATCTTATATTTTGATTAATATATACAAATCTATTGTTTATAATATTCATTTATCTAAAGAACTCTCTTGGTCGCTTGTAGTTGCATCGTTTACCTGGGATAGTTACACCAAAAACTTATTCAACATTTGCATCAATGAAGGGTTATCAAAACCTAAATTAATAGATAAAGCAACTAGAAAGTAGTTTGAATAAATCACATAAAGTTGAGATATTTATATATTAATTAAACTGTAAAATTATTATTATTAGGTAGGTATAGGTAAGATTTTTTAATTATTTAATTAACTATTATGAGGTTTGACCATTTGAAACTAACAAAATGATACACAATGCTATTATGAGGCATGTTTGCATTGAGAGAATTATTTTCTTTGTTAGACTTTTTTTTTTATTACAATTATTTTTTATCTATATATATTTTAGGTCTCACAAAAAGGGTGATACTTGAACATTTTATTAGGCATTTTTATACTTTTAACAGTTTCTTTGGATCCAATATTAAATTTTCAGTTATATATCTTAGTTTTCTAGTCGGCAAAAGAGGAAATGATGTGAACCTCAACAAAATTCAAACCATAATATATATGAATTCACCATCAAATCTGATAGAGGTTGAATGCCTAACCGACTGTATAGAGGCACTAAGTTCTTTTCTAAATCCCCTGATAGATGTTTGGCCTTCATCAAAACTTTAAATGGGGGGCCAGAAGCGGAAGAAGAATTTATGGATATTAAATGTATGTTTCTGAAATACCAAAGCTCTGTCTCTTCCTTGCAGTATTGGAGTATTAATCGAGCGTAGTTTTAGTAGTCGAAAGGGAATCAACGCAACACCCCGTATATTATGCTAGCCATGTTGACCATTGGTCAGAAGCCAAATACAGTCTCATTGAAAAAACGGTCTATATCCTCATGACAGTTAGTCGAAAGCAAAAGCCATACTTTCAATGTCACTAAATCTTCGTAAGAATGTCACAACCCTTGAAGAAAATTATGGAAAACGAGTATCAATCCACTCGCAATGGCCGATAGGGCTAATGAGATAATGGATTACGAGGGTGAATTTGAGCAAAAAATGAGTATCAGTCCTACTTCATTGTAGAAACCACTAGGGAACTAATAAAGTCCATTGGAGAAAATATGGTAGTTATACATTGTCGGTTCATCGAACAAAAGATACAGTGGGGCTGACCTACTTATAATCACTTCTTCCAGAGCGCGACTAGAACACTCGCTTAGATTTATGTTTAACATGTATCAAACAACAATGAAGAAGACTATGAGGCTCTTTTGTTGGGATTGGGCATATGCTTAGCGGTAGGGACTAAAAGGTTAGTGGCACATATCGATTCACAACTAATCACAGGGAAGGTTAATGGAGAATATGAAGCTAAATACAAGAGCATGACAATGTACTTAGTGCACCATGTATGAGATGGTCCAGATCTTAAAGCAACGCATACCTTCATCAGTTCAGCAAGGTTTGAGGGAGCCAACTGGGTCATCAGATTAGTAGGGTAAGTAGTATATTAGAATTCAGCAATTGCAATCCAACTAGTGAGCTTCGGTTAGCATGTTAGGGCGCAGTTTCAGCAAGTCTAGTTAGATTGATCAGTCCAACTAAAGAAGTTGTTTAATCAGCAGCTCATTAGCACAGCAAGGTCACATTTTGTTCAGTGGCAGCATAACAATAGAATTAGTGCATAAGGAGTGAAGTGCAGGTGTGGTAATGTTGGTCGATACAAGAGTGGTTTAACTAAATGCTCAACTTATGCATCCCATGATCAGAGACATCCTAGCAATACAAGATCAGATTTGGTCCTTCATGGTTATAGCAAGGGAAATTAGTTTTCATAACAGCAACTAAGATGTACTTAGTTATCTTTGATTTAGTTGTTCTTTCGTTTATTAAATATAAATAAACTCTAATTTTTAGAGTCATTTAGAAGCATGTGAGATGTTAATTATTCACATGGCTTATTGTAAAAAGGCATGTGCCTAACATGTGCTTAGTCTTATATGCTTTCCTATATATAAAGATCTTAGCTTTTTGATAATTAATAAAAAGACAATTCTAGACGGAGAAATTCTTTTTCAAAGGGAAAGTGCATAAGCATTTCCTATTCAATCGTCTTACTTTGTGAGTGAAGCAAAGAGAGAACATAGCAAGATTTAACCAAGATCAAAGTGAGTAAGGCTTTGACTGAAAGTTGAAGGGAAAGGGTTTGAAGGTGAGTGAAGCCTTTTAAAGTCCTGTCCAAGATCTGAAAAATCTGATCATATCCTTGTTTATTACAGTAGTTTTGAAGGGTCCTGTATAATTCTGCACAATAACCAAGTTTGGAGGATCTTGAGGTGTCCAATTCGGTGCACTTAGACAAGGTGAAAGAAGTCATCAAAAATTTCAATCCTTTTCTCCAACACACATTCGAAGATCAGAAAACATCAAAGCCGACGTTCTGTCTAGACTTGCAATTTGATCATTAGCAGCGAACCAAGAAGCATTGTTTGGGTTCTCTTGTCTACTCCAAGCATAAATTCATTTGTTGATAATCTAAATAGGTTAGAATTCAACATGGACGACTTTATCAGGTTTATGAGAAATGGGAAATTACTTGAAGATCTTATAAGAGCATCAATGGTTCTGAAGCGTTCAATGTGGTTTGAATTCTATATTGAAGCACTGTACAAGAACTTATGCACTCAGTCTCTTCTAATATGTGTGACCACGTAAGATATGGATTATATTCTTAAAAATATACAAGAAGGGATTTGTGAAATACATGACGGAGCAATCCATAATCAAAAACCGCCTGAGAAGCGATTATTATTATCTCAACCTAAAAGGCAATGCCAAAAACCTTGTAAAATACTGTGAGAAATGCCAATCATATGTCGTGCTACCAAGGAAACCCACCAACTATATGTCTCCACTAAAGGCAAATTTTCCTTTTTACAAACGGGGCATTTATCTACTAGGACCTTTTCCGCAGGTTATTGGGCAACACAAGTTTGTAGTAGTTGCCATCGACTACTTTATTAAGTATGTTGAAGCAGAATCGTAGAGAGGTACCGCACATAAGCAAATATATCGATTTATATGAGGAAGCATCATCACCGCTACCACATACCAAGGGCCATTGTGTATGATACCTTTACCCAAAACATGTAATGAAATTACTAAGCTTAATGAATAAAGTCTTTCAATAGCTTAATAGACCTATCGAGGATATTCAGATGTTATTCGACTCTTGGGGCCCCATTAGCCCAAGGAAACCACTTTGAAGTAGGACATTCTTAGATACACTCTATCTAAGAAACTTTTTAATGTTATTCGGCTCTTCTGGCCTAATTAGCCTAAGGATATTCTACATCCTCAAAATACCAACTTCATAATAGAAAAGGGCTTAATGCAACAACATCTTCAAAACTTGTCGATAAATAAGTCTACATTACACAAATTGTTGGTTATAAATAAGAAATACCTTTTTAACATACTCTTCTTTTTTCAGCATTCTTTTGCAATTTATATTATTGCATGTTGGTCCAAACCATTTCATTTGTTTCACATTATAGAGAGTTAAGAACTCAAGGTTTTCATTTGAACAATGTGGAACTTCCAAATTATGTTTTTCAACTTTTTCGGTAAAACCAACAAGCAACAAAGAGCTAGTAAGTTCAAGAGATTCATCATTATAATTTTTAACTATTTTATTAGATTTGAGTTCTCTAACTTTTGAAGTTGTATTATTTTCAAGCTTGTTTTTAGTTCAAGTTCACATTCAAAGCACTCCAGATTCACAAGGAGTAGTTCATAATTGTACGAATGTGCTCTCCTTTTCTCACTACACGAACACGAATATCCATACAATCATAAATTCTCAACACCTCTCGGTGGTCGATGAAACAGATTGTAATCGGAGGCAAGTATTGTTCAATATAGATTGTTATCTAGGAAAAAAAATACAAGGGGTCTATACCCAATCTAAACCAATAAGTTGTAAAAAAAAACAAATCAAAACCAATAACTCATACGAAATCTTAAAACAAGAAAAATCAAGAGATACAATGTAAAAATGGTAACAATATTACATAAATCAAGAACAAAATTGTAAAATGCCTAAATACTCTTTTATGGAATTAGATAAACCCACGGACCAAATGAAAACCCATAGAGCTTCAAAAATTTTCACATAATAGAATAGAAAAACATCAAACAACCAAAAACCTTACTAAATCAAGTGATAATGTTAAAGCAAGTGCCAATAATCTTAATAATGACGTTAACTTTAAACATATAGTCGAACATGCTTTGTCTTGTACTTTAGAGAGGGTCGATAAAGATGTGTCGAATATGGGTTGTTTAAGGTTTGAAACGGTTAATAAGAGTTGTTTGATCGAAGCAACAAGAAGAGGAACAGGCTGTGTGTGGCTCGACCAGCCGCTCGATCGAGTGAGGGCTCGCTTGACCGGTCGAGCGGGGGTGGCTCGGTCGAGCAACTTGTCGAGCAAGATGTGCAGATCAGGTCAGTAGCTTCTCTGGAAGCTCGCTCGACCGAGCGAGGTTGTGGCTCGGGTCGAGCGGAAGATCAGAAGACTACATTGGATTCTGTTTTGGTCAGAATTCCTGTGTAGACATTGAATAAGAGCATTACTTCTTGGTTTAATGTAATGTTTATTGTGATGCTTATTACTATGGTTAATTGTCATAGTTAATTAGGATGTTAATTGTGAGTTTATGGTGATTTATGAGGGAATACTAAGGGTGATGAATGCCTTGCCTATAAATAGGATTCATCACCCATAGTTATATACACCAAAAACACACATATTGTTGAGAGGGCTATTGCATTGTTAGAAACTTGAGAGTGTTCTTACTTTGCTTTAGTATTTGTGATCTTGAGAGATTGTTCTCAAGATAAGGGAGTTTATTATACTTGTAATTGTTGAATTCATTATAATAAACTAGATTTGAGGGGGAGGTATTCAAGATACCTCATAAACACTTGTGTTCATTCTTGCATTATATTCTCATTTGTTTTTCTTTGTTATATCTCTTTGAGGCTTGCCTTACAATTGGTATCAGAGCGGGAGTGCGTCTTGGGCTATTTGGAGTGTGAAAGTGAGGTTAAAAGAACAAGAAAGACACAATGACTGATGGGAAAAGTTTCTCTATTCAATTGTATGATGGAAGAATCAATTTTTCCATATGGAAGAGTTCGGTGGAAGATTTTTTGGTGCAGCAAGGCATCGATGATGCGCTATTGAAGGAGAAACCAAATAATGTAGAAGCAGCAAGATGGACACAAATGAGAAAGAAGGCGGTAAGCATAATCCGGCTTGCCATTGCACCCGAAATCAAGTATCACTACTTGAAAGAGACCGATCCCGGTGAGTTTTTGGAAAAATTACAAGCGGTGTATGCTTCCAAATCCCTTACTAATAAACTTTGCTTGAGGTGGGAGTTGTATCAACTCATGAAGGATGAAGATACAACAATGCAAGACCATATTAACACATTTAACAAGTTGGTGTGCCAATTGTTAAATGCCGATGAAAAGTTGTCTGATGAAGAACAAGCTTTACTACTTTTGGCTTCACTTCCCAAGGACTATAGAAACATAGTCCAAACATTGCTCATAGGTAAGGATTCTATCACTCTTGATCAAGCATTGGCGGCATTGAGAGAGAATGACAGGTTCATGGTGAGAAGAGAGGGGGAAGAAAAGAAGGATGTTGGGGAGGGCTTGTTTAGTGAAGGTTCTAATAGGGGAAGAACCAAAGAAAAGGGATATCAAGGAAGGGGTAAGTCTCAAGGGAGAGGTGACCTTAGTGACAAAGAGTGTACCTATTGTAAGAAAAAAGGGCACATACAAATGATGTGCAAAGAGTTTAAGGAAGACCTTAAGAGAATGAGAAACTTAAGGGATAGTGGAAGGAATGAGAGTGAGAGTAGCGGAAATGCCGCTCTAGGCTTTGTTGATGATGATGATGATGTTCTACTAGTTGATGGGGGAGTGGTTCATAGTAAAGAATGGGTAATAGACTCCGGTTGCTCATTCCACATTTGTTGTGAAAAAGAAAAATTTACTAAGCTTAGTTATGGTGATTATGGCCTTGTTACTTTACCAAATGATGAAAAGGTGAAAGTAAAAGGTATTGGTGAGGTTATTATTGAGACTCATGAAGGTGTCAAAAGAAGACTTGGTGATGTAAGGTATATACCAAAGTTTGAGAGGAACCTTATTTCATTAGGTAGACTTGAGAGTAAAGGATGCACTTTCAAAGCAAGTGGAGGGGTTTTGAAAGTCATTAGAGAGAGCATGGTGCTCATGAAGGGAGTAAGGAGTCATAGGAACTTCTATGAGTTACAAGTTAATTGTGGTAGCCTAGGCCACAAAGTTGTTGATGATGGTGTGTTTGGGTCAAGGAGAGTTACTTTTTCAGATGATAAGAGTATTGGACTTGAGGGGGAGATTGTTAAACCAAGTGTCAATAATCTTAATAATGACGTTAACTTTAAACATATAGTCGAACATGCTTTGTCTTGTACTTTAGAGAGGGTCGATAAAGATGTGTCGAATATGGGTGGTTTAAGGTTTGGAACGGTTAATGAGAGTTGTTTGATCGAAGCAACAAGAAGAGGAACAGGCTGTGTGTGGCTCGACAAGCCGCTCGATCGAGTGAGGGCTCGCTCGACCGGTCGAGCGGGGGTGGCTCGGTCGAGCAACTTGTCGAGCAAGATGTGCAGATTAGGTCAGTAGCTTCTCTGGAAGCTCGCTCGACCGAGCGAGGTAGTGGCTCGGGTCGAGCGGAAGATCAGAAGACTACATTGGATTCTGTTTTGGTCAGAATTCCTGTGTAGACATTGAATAAGAGCATTACTTCTTGGTTTAATGTAATGTTTATTGTGATGTTTATTACTATGGTTAATTGTCATAGTTAATTAGGATGTTAATTGTGAGTTTATGGTGATTTATGAGGGAATACTAAGGGTGATGAATGCCTTGCCTATAAATAGGATTCATCACCCATAGTAACATACACCAAAAACGCACATATTGTTGAGAGGGCTATTGCATTGTTAGAAACTTGAGAGTGTTCTTACTTTGCTTTAGTATTTGTGATCTTGAGAGATTGTTCTCAAGATAAGGGAGTTTATTATACTTGTAATTGTTGAATTCATTATAATAAACTACATTTGAGGGGCAGGTATTCAAGATACCTCGTAAACACTTGTGTTCATTCTTGCATTATATTCTCATTTGTTTTTCTTTGTTATACCTCTTTGAGTCTTGTGCTTACAGATAAAATACATAAATTAATCGTAAAATACAAGAAAATCAAACCTTTGAAAGGAAATGGGAGAAAGCACAAAGTTCAAGACTACTTAAAACATGGGGAATTTCAATACATCAAACCAAAAGAATTTGATCTCAAAATGACAAAAATGAAGAGTAGATGAATAATGAGTTCATAAAATGATTTGTAGAAAATAACTTCATAGATGAAAGAATGCTCTAGAGAAAGATGAAGGAACACAATCAGCTTAATTACCGTAAATAACAACTCAAATGTAGAACAATGAGAATTCTATGCATTCCATCCAGATTCAAGGACAAAAAATAAGGGTACATTTTCTAACAATGTAAAGTTATGGGTTAAACAAGTCAAATTATAGGATGAAATTAAAAAAAAAATTATGACAAAAACAAATGGAACATAAAATGGCAAATGAAAACAACTTTAAGATTCGGAAGGAGTAATTGTCTAGCCATTGCCAAAATAGTATTCAAGTAGAAGCATACAAGCTTATGCAAAGTGCAGAAGACAAAACTGGATCAAAATAATAGATTAAACTTTTGTCGTGCATGTGTTGATCGTTTCCATCAAAATCACCCTTCCCACGAACACGAAGAGTCTCTTCCAGACCAAAGCCCATCTTAAAACTTCATTTTTAGTAGACACCTATTTATAAGTCACATATCCGGCCTATGGAAAACTTGTTGGCTGTAAATACATCATGCAATAGCTGTTTTCTCCATGAGAGTAGGAAAGAAGAGGCTGTGCTTTTCTTGTCTAAGGTACACAGAGCATAGCAGACCCCAGCTATCTTGGGCCGCAACTCGTTTCAAGTGTGTCCCTTTCCTTTTGCATTACTTTATTCATGCACATTACTCAATTTTCATCTTTATGGGGCACCACTGTACAGTCGGCTCCAGGAAAAGGCGATAATAACGATATTACAGGTTAACTGCTTTAGAAACCAAATGGTGATTTTTTCCGGGTTCCACCTTCTCCATACTGTTCATTCCACTTTCGCAGCTCATTCATGCTGGCTGCATCATAGGCAACTGAAGGACCTACCTGCAAAATCATAATTGGAAACTGATGACAAGTTCTGACCGGAATATTATTTCTTACTCCAAAAACAAAGAGGCAGGAAATACGTACAAATCCATCAGCAAGTTAAAAAAAATTAAGTTCATAAGAACCAAAATTATATGAGCTTTATAACCGCATAACTACAAAAAAGCTAAAATAACTTTCTACAAAGCTAAAAATTAGGAGGAATTTACCTTGGATTTTGACTGAATAAAATCCTCCAAACAAAGTGGACGTAGTACAGAAGATGTATCATTCTTACCAACCTGTCAGGAAAAGCAAACACACTTAAAAGCTATAAAAAATTATTGAATATCTATGTATGATTTGGGAACATTTAAAAGACACACAAGGCCATTCTAGCTTTATTTCGTTATATATATATATATATATATATATATATATATATATATATATATATATATATATATATATATATATATATAATACACTTCATGTTAATCAGGATGACTTAATCTCATTGTGACAGGCGCTAAAGATTTTTGATACAAAATTTTTAGTATATCCAATGTACCACATCACACAAGATACGTGGTACATCAGTGCAATTACATACTGCCAAATGTTAATTTATGTCTGTCAACTTTTCCTTCCATTCTTCTTCCCCTTATGTAACACCATGCATATTCATATTTTAAAATTTTGCAGCAGCAGCACCATTACCACGGCAATCTTCTTCTTCCTCCTATCATTTTTCTTCTCTACATTTCCTTAAAAGAAACATCATCATCTACTCATCATCCACTTTAAGAAACATTTTGATGGCCTTCAAAATACCTTTTCCCTACTATTACTATTTCATGTAGATGATGGCTTCAAATTGTTTAGTTTGACTCAGCAGTTTGGTCTCCTTTGAAAATTCAATTCTAGAGGACATTTAATGAAACAGTTTAGAGAAGGTGACCATTATTGTGCTCAATTGATGAATTGCTTTCTTTAAATACACATTGAATTTACTTTTGAATTTTTTTGTTGGTTCAATGTTGGGTTTTGATGAATTCTTGATATTGTACAATTATTTTAATGTCATTCATTAGATCATCATGAGGCAGGGAACTATCTGATGAGAAAGCTTTTTTGAAAAGTGGAAACCGCCATAATTCTTTTTTATTAGGTTCTAGTTTACAATCGATTATCATTACCCAATTTCAATTCGATTATCATACGAATTATGTTCTTTGAGTTTTTTTCTTCTCAATATCTTTTCTTATCTTGTCCCCATTACTATATACTCCTCAAGCCTCATAGCATTTATTACAACAATAAAGTTCGAGCAAACTAAGAGAAGATATGTGAATGAGATAAAAAGATAAATTAAACATGAAAGAGTATAAAGATAGTGGTGGACTGATGGTGTTAGTGCTTGGCGGTGGTGGTGTGCTTGTACATATGAAAAGAAAAAATGGAGCCTAATGTTGACTGGAAAGGGAATTATATGACGAAGTAGAGATGGACAGACATGTGGCATTAAATTATTATATTTTTGATAGATGTACCATGTCTTGCTGCTGACGTGGTACAATGGATAAATTTGTGGATTTTAGATAGATTGAATTATTGCCAAAGTTCATTACTAAATCCAAGGATCCTGAAAAAAATCCAAGCACAGTCCCCCTCCATCCCCAAAAATACAGCCACACATACACAGACACAAAAAGACCTATGTTGCAAGACTGGTGTTAAGATCAATCAATAAATGAAAATACCTTATTCTCTACTTCCAGAAGTTCCTGCACAGGTCTATATGCTGCAGAAATGCAAAGGTTCTGAAAAACAGAGAAAAATTGTGTTAATAAATCTGCAAAAAGTATAATGCCACAAACATGAGGTCAAAAAATGTAAAGATACCTTTAAATCGCTCCCAGAGTATCCTTCTGTTGCATTTGCTAGTTCATCATATTGAAAATTAGGCTCAAGATTCTCTTGCGCGAGAAATATTTTCAAAATTTTCATCCTATTTTCTATGTCTGGCAGGTCCACATATATCCTAAACAGAAAACAGGAATATCAGGATCCTAGAAAACCCACTTTCAATACTCTTTTTTTCGCATCCTTTTGAACTTCCAAATAAAATTTAAAGCAAAAAACTATCTACAGAGAAGCCAAACAAACTTCCATAAATTTCTCCAATGAACGACATTGACAATGAGCATTGAAAAGGAACCAAAATAATAAGTCAGAGGAACCAGCATAACTTGTCTAACAGCCAGTCTCCTGAGAGACCGTCTCTGAGAGATGTCTATAAGGCCCAACCCATTAAAGCTTAATGCCTACTCTTAATCTACAATTTTTTTTATGGGCCAGTCCAATTAGAGATTGTCTCTCAAAGACACTGTCTCTCACAAGAATTTGTGCTTGTCTAAATCTATAAACAATTTGGATCATTACAAAAATTATTGATTTACGTACCAACATGCATAATGAAATTTTTTCAAATGTTTTTTAATTCTACTACGACAGAGTCAGTGGGGGGTTTTTCTTTCCAAACCTTTCCAAGATTATTTTTCGAGAAACTATAAATTGATATTCAAAATCCAAATAAACCATTTTGGTTTTTTTCAACTATATTGGTGACACACGTAGTATCTTCTCATCCCCTTAGACAACAACAAAACAATGCCAGAGCCTTACAAAATATTGGAGTCGTCTACATGAACAAATATATCAGTTCCAATTATCGGTGTTCAACGGGGCGGATCAACCGAACGGGTCAAGAGTCGGGTCACACTAACGGATCATTAGCGGGTCGGGTCAATAACGGGGCGGGTCATTAATAGGCCTTGGTGTAAAGGGTCGAGTCGGGTCGGATCGGATAATTATAATTTATTGTGGAAAAATTTAACTCTTTTTTTATGTATTTTTAAGTGATTATTATATATATATAAGTGGATCGACCCAACCGGTCATAAAGTAAAATAAAAAAAAAAACTATTTTATTAACTTTTTAAAAACGGGTCAAAGTGGGTCTTAGTTAAACGGTCTCTGACCCGCCCAGACCCGTTTAACATTTGACATGACCCGAACCGACCCGGCCCATTTAAATTTTCACCCAACCCAGCCCATTGAACACCTCTAATTCCAATGATCATACACATGGATTCTTCTTCTCCATTAATCCGGATTTTCTACCATCTCAATTTGTAGGCCTAAATCCTTCATACCCTTTTTAGCTCATGTCCTTCAAGTCATATTTTATCTTCCTCGCCCTCTTTTTAAGTAACTGAGCTCTAACTTGCTATCTTCCTTACCTGTTTGCTATCACCAACCATCTTAAACAACTATCTTTCATCTTTTCATCAATATTTGCAGCTTCTAAACCATTTCTAATATCTTTTTTCAAATTCTATCCCCCAAGGCCCCAAGATATGCTCACTCGTCCATCATTGGCAATTATACTACTTCCAAATATTTACTTTGATTCTTTCTAAAAGCCCAACATTTTGATCCATATAGTAGTGTTACCGAATGGTTGTATATCGGTCACGATTCGGTAACTATTAGGTTCAAGTATTCTTGGCTAATGGTTGTATATCGGTCACGATTGGGGTTAATTTTTCTCATTTTCGTTTATCATCCGGCTGATGTGCATAAATTCCCCATCATAAAAATGGCCTTGCAACCTCAAACAAATTGAATGTCGAAAGAGTTAAGAATTGTCCTTTGAAAAAGCAACCTGGTAATGAGCAAAAAAATATATTCTTACCTTCGTGGCAAACGACGAATAACAGCATCGTCAAGGTCAAATGGGCGATTTGTAGCACCAAGGATAAGGATTCTTTGGCTGTCCTTCGTCCTTAACCCATCCCAAGCTGCCATAAATTCATTACGCATTCTTCTAGTTGCTTCATGTTCAAAGGCACCACCACGAGCTCCAAGCAGACTATCAACCTACAAAAAATAATAAGGCCTTCTATATTACACAGAACACAGGTCAAGAACTCAGCTTCTGGCAGAAAGCAACACTTTCAAATTTCAAATAGTATTACGAGAAATGAGAAAAATATGACATCATAAAGCTGTATGGGGAACGCTACCGATGGTGAACACTATAGGAATGTGCTACGGACTGGGAAAGAGAAGATAAAACAGAAAGTTTAGAAGAGGAGAAGAATGAAGGTTGTATTAGAAAAGATAAGAAAGATTACAATAACTGATTTTCGAGTGTCAGTCACTCCTGCCTTAAAGTATTTCTTACACTGCATTTCCTACTGCATTACAAATAAAAACTACTATTTATAAAGCTAGATTTCCATATTGCCACATCATATAAAATCTAAGAGATTCATAACAAATTCTACCCTCCTATTTTATTCCCTTCATTCTGTTATAACAGCCTTGCCACGTCACTCTGGGTTTGTTGCCACTCCCTTTGCTGCTTCATTTTTCTTCCTTCTTTGATAACTAATTCATATTCTCTCGTTGCTAAAGGGCATAGCAGAATGTGTATCAAATAAATCAGCATTATCAAACTATCTGGTCTCCAATGTCACAATTTCATTGGAGCTAAAGAAGCATAGGTCTTTGATTTTGATTATAATGGATTGGAGTAAAATGGCTCACCAATAACCGTATCTCATCACTTCTTATTTAGGTGATACTGTAAATGGTGTTTGTAATCAAGAAAATTATAACATGGCTTATTGGGAAACAGAATTTACATATGTTGGGGGTAAAGAGAAAGTAACAATTTGGAGACTTTTATCATCAAAATTTCATGTTTGCTATCGTCAAATGTATGAAACTATATCAAATTTCAGGGGTGCTTCGTGCATTTTGGATATTGTAATGATACGCGATATTTTCTTAAAATCACATGGGTAGGTAACTCAGGAAAATCCACCTCCTACCTCATACATTTTGGAAACTGTTAAGGGTATGTGATGTTTAATTTAAAACCACAGGGGTAACTCAGGATTATCCCTGCCCCTCACCCCCATCCAAACACAACAAAACCACAAGGCTTGGTAAGCCTGTAGGATAAAGTACATGATCTGATTGCAGTGAATTTCTCCCTCGCTCTCTCCCTCTCCCCCCACACAACAAGCATCTTATTTGCCTCTGAATACACTAATATACTCACATAACTAAGGCCACCAAAATCCCTGTGCTTCAGAGCTCCAATGGTTCTTTTTTTCATTAAGAAAGATCTCCATAGATTCATAGTCATGTCTCAATTACAGATCTAGGATATTTGATCTAAACTTCTTAAATCTAAACATTAGAACTGAAATCTAAACATTTGATCTTAACTAAGGCCACCTAAATCCATATTTCTTTTGTAAAGTTATCAAACTGAAAGAGTTTCATGGAACAAAACAATCAAAATTTGAGTCTCCGGCATCAAACAAACTAGATCACGACCCTTGAAATCTCTATCATATATTTCGAGCTTTTCAGGAAGAGTACTTTTGGGGGTCCAAATCACTGTTCTGTTATCAATATAATAATTTTTTATAGTCAAAATTAATGTTTCGTTCTCGATCAAATAGTTATTTTAGGGGATAATCATGTCTGTGATATCATACTTTTTTTTAAATGATGTCTGTAATATCATACATTATATCATTTTAGTTGCAACATGGTCTCATTTCCTCTTGAAAAATGTAGAGTCAATGTTGCAAGTAACCAGAGAAGTACAAACACAAAACCAAAAAAAATAAATGTATCCAAGAACGCCGACATAAAATTTAATGGCTACTTCATTTCTAATTGATGCTTTCCATTATTCTACCGAAGAATTATGTACACATCGAAAAGTATGGGGAGAAAGGAAAAAGTATTTAATAAGTAGAGAGAGTGTCAAAAAGGCACGTCAATAGATGGGATATAAGATGAATGTAAATATCAATTGGAAACAGACCAAAATGGAATGTGCAAGCATCTTTTAGAAACAGGGAGAATAGAATGTATTTAAGATGCGCACCAAATTCCACTCAGAAATGATTGTCACAGTTCTGCTATGTGAGCAAGAAATGCGTCAGTAAAATGAAAAACCACTATCAATCGAGAAAAAGCATAGTGACGACATTTGTCTTTTACAAGAACTGGAACCAATTTAAATGCAAGAACAGAATCTTGCAGAAATGCTGAGGTAACATCACCCGAAGCGTTGCTTCCTCTTCACATGAAAATTATCAAATCTGCAATTATAGCAAGAGAAAGCCAAAAGGGGGCTAAAAACAGGTTATGCACGAAAAAGACTTGCCCTACATATGCCCCTTTTAAAGATCTAAACAGTAATTTAAGACTGGTTTTTACAAAAAGCTACAGGATCTCGAGTGTATCTTGTATTCCCTGCAATGTTGTGCATCTCTTGTCACTGCAAACAATAGATATTCTTTTCCGCTTACAGAACCTGAGTATTCCCTCACAACCAATTACACATGCAACAGAATTTTCATTCACAAAAGTAGATTGCCCTCTGCAAGCTTATACTTGAAAGCAAAAGACATGCTGAAATCATTACATATACAGCTTCTCCTCACATTTCAAATCATCAAAAACTCTACTATAATCACCTACCATCAGTAAAGATAATTAACAACTAAAATAGTGGTGATAAATTGGTATATAATATAAGCTTAGTGTCAAAGAATCTAATAAAAAAATATCAGACTTTCAAGTTGCTCCATAGTTGTCCTAAAAAAATTTCAAAACATTCTTTATAAATGCAGAGTTATACTGGAGCATTTAAAAGTTAAAACCATCATGAGGAAAATATATATTACCTCATCAACAAATATAATGACCGGTGCAAGCTTACTAGCGAAGGAAAAAAGGGCCTTAGTGAGCTTTTCAGCATCTCCAAACCACTGCCAAAAAAGGGAAGATAATAAGATATACGAGCAGCAATAAAAAAAAAAAAAAAAAAAAAAAAAAAAAAAAAAAAAAAAAAAACTTTCATTTGAATACCAATGCAGAAAAAAAAGTAAAAAAACCCTAACAAGCAATGACACATGCAATATATTTTAGAAGTATACTTCCTCGAAAAAGCATGATTATGATGCTCCACTTCACATAAATAGGTTCCAGCAAAAAATTCATATATCGTATAAAAACAAACATCTACATCAATTCCTAAATCAGGAAAATATGTTAGCACACACATTTACATGCCACAAGATAACCTAAGAGCCCCTACGTATGCCTTCGTCAACTGAGAAAATGTCATAAGTCACACGGCAAATCATCTCCGCCATTACTATGTACTCCCATAACACCCAATAACTCCATAAGTGTATCCCATCATCAGCTCCAACATGGGGACAAGACCGACAATCCCTCCTCTTCCCCAAATTCCCTCGGTTGCAGCCACCACAATATCAAAGAGTACAAGTAAAACTACTCTAAAATACTCTGAAATTTAGAAAATAATTAGATTCAATGATTTTAGAATGAAAAGATTGTCAGAAACTACTTACAAAAAGTAATTGTTTGGTCAAAAATTAACTACAGTAATTTTTTGTCAAAACACTGCCTAGAAAAACTTTTATGTTTGTAAAATACAGAAAACTTACAAAAATGATTTTTACATGTGCTAATCGTGTGACTTTTAATTTTCAGATTCAACCTTTATGTAAATCTTGATTTTTTTTGATAAAGATAACTTATATTAATTGGGAAAAACCGACAAATGTACTGATTAGGGATGAGAAGTCCCAAATGAGAACATCTAAAATCCACATTACAATTTTTCAATTACTCCTACAAAGATAATTAATAGTACCAGCTCAAAAAGACCATTTACTTTAGCCCATAGCAACACCAAGAATTTAGCTTTCTCCCATATGATTTCCAATGGAAGGAAACGGTCATTAAATATTCATCTAATTTCTCTCCAACCAAGCTGGCCAAAAAACTGCATAGCAGCAGCATCTCCACAACCATTTGAGCTCCCTCTAATTTCCAAAGCCCGATGATTAAAGAATATACCATCCCGAATCTTCCTCTAAGAAACCCAATGATCTCCACTTGTCATAAAAACTCAGCCCCATAGTTCTCTTGTGAGGCTACAATGCAAAAAAAGATCATCACTATCCTCACCATCTACCAAGCCCATAACAAAACTATGCTGGCTCAATGCTTTGTTATCTCTTACATTTTGAAGATTCTCCATAATATTGAGTTTTCCTTAAACCACCAAACACACAAAAGGGCACCAATGCAGTCCCTCCCAATCTCTTCAACATCCTTAAAAATTCGGCCATATTCGCTCTCCAATTCACCAATGAAGTTTTTCTTCTTCCTATCATTCAAAACCTTAAAGAAAAGTCTAGTTTACGTCACTACCCTTTGCCCATCTCCATTTCAATTTCTGTTGCCTTCTTTTATCTTCTAGTAGGTTCAAGTGATCCAATTTATTTTTCCATCCTTCCCTCTCAGCAACCTCCTCCTGTGACACATAGTTCTCCCTCTCTTTATAATTCACTTCAAAAAATTTTCCTTGTAGATTTTCCTTTTTCCAACAAAGTCCCCAAATACTTACCATTTGCATACTTTCTACTTACCCTTCAATAATCTGACTTGTCCTAATAATTTAAACCCCTCCCATCCATTCTCTAATACATTCCACCAGTTTATTGCTTATGTCTTAGATATGTCTAAAAAAAAATAACCTGTCCCTAGGTCTCGAAGACCCATATACCACTGAAATCCAAAAAGATAATTTCCCTGTAATGTCAAAGAGCCTCAAAACAAACAATAAACCCACAATATCTTCCTTGCCAGACGCCATTCTGAAGTCCCAAATAATTAAAATGCCCTGATGTACCGTTCGCTGGCAAATGAAACCAATTATTCTATCTATCTTCCCAACTTGATCCAACATCGAAAGAAGTAAACTCGCTCAATTTTGTTTCCAGCAACATTACAATATCAATTATCATTCATGACACTCGTACTCTTTTGGGAAAAATTCATCTTTTGATTTCTTCTCTAGGCCTAATTCACATGCAGACACCACAACCTTTTTTGGTCTCCAAGTTTGTTTTGTATATTCATTCCAGTTTCTCAAATAAGGTTTCATAAATTGGGTGCTGCTTTATTTTTCCTTTTTGACATTAATTTTCTCTCTGTTTGGGTAACAGCCCATTCAATAGAATTTTCTATTCATATTTTAAAAGGCACATAGAAAGGCCATACTAAATAAAAAGATCTAATATAAAAAGAACATTTGTTAGTGTACAATAATAAGGAATAAAGAAGGCTAACTCAATAGGACTAACTCTTAAGAGAAGAGAAAAAAGTTTTGATGACCAAATCATGAAGATGAGGCCATTGCTGAATTGACGAAATTCTTTGTTTTAGAGAGAAATAACAAAATTTTCATTGTACATCTTCAATCATTCATGGATCTTATCATCTTTAATTTACCCAATTTCACGAGCAAATATAATTCATAAAAGGAAGAGAAAAAAAGGGAGAACTGAGAAGGTAATTAAACAAAGAAAATGGACACTTTGTATTGTTTTCATCCAACATCTCTATTAAAACTCAACTCCAATTTCATGGATAGACGTGTAATCTTTATGCTTTTCTCGCTACCCATTCTAATCTAACTAATTATTGGGTTTGGGATGTTACATCGTCTGTTACCCTTGGTTTCTATTAGATGTCGACAAGACTATTTTGCAATGTTTCCTCCAATTACAAGGACAAACTCAATTCAACTTTCGATTTCTCTTCATCTTACACTGCAAATGCATCTCTTCATGTATTTTCTACTACGTATTTCTCTATTTGTTACCAAACAATAATTAAAACTATTATGCATTACCTTTAGTGTTGATAATTGGCGTCCCAATTATGATAAAGTTGAGAGTGGAGTTGTAGTGAACATTTTAGAAGAACATCGGGGTATAGAAATAAAACATTTGCCAAGTTTTATAAAGTTCTTTTCTTTTCTTTCCATTAATTAGAACTTCAAAGTGCTAATTAATTTCCGTTTTGGTACTATTTGTGTCCAATACTCATCAAATTGCTTCTCTTTCAATTACAGAGTTGAGCTGCACACAATTACTTATTTCTCCTTCACTCCAACGCATGGAAATGGTCATGAACTTGTTTTTCTTTCATTTTTAGCATCAAACCATTTTCCTTAATTTCCTCCTCCTTCCATTCCAACACATCACAGTGCTCCTTTATTTGCTTCTTATTCAACTCTAAAATCTTACTTTACTCCTTTTCTTTCAATTTCACTGATCTACTAGTAGAACAGTAGTACCAATGGCCAAAAAAAGAGATCATTAATGGCAGCAAGGACGATGAAAGATGCTTGGTCACAGAAAGTGAACTCGAAGGGAAGGATTAGTTAAAAATAAAAATAGAATAAAAGGCAAGGATTGATTAACAACATTTCATTCAACAATATTTTCTAGTGACAGTCAACGCTAACTTAACATCAAATGTATGATTTTCGTTGGTAGTATTTGACAAAGAAACGGATTTTTCTGGGTAGTTTTTGACATTTTCATACTGTCGGAGGTCGTTTTAAAAAATTCACCTTGTATAGGTAGTTTTAACATTTTTTTAAGATAAGCAATCATCTTCAGACCTCTAGTTTTTATATAGAACTATTTCAGCTCCTAACATTAACTAAATTAAAGACAGAAAAAACCAACTGATATGAATGCTATACATTAGTTTGATGAACATTCTTTTTAATAAGGTTTAATGTATATTCCATAGTTTGAGGTCAATTATTTGGAATTTTGGATATCTTCTGTTATATCATTCTATTTTTTGATCATCATCTTGATATTATTGCCTAGTTTGTGGTTCAACCATAAGGATATCTCCTCTTATTTCATAAGTTAATTTTAAGCTGGTAAAAAAGAGTAGGAGATAGATGGACAAAAATGGAACTGTTATATCCAAAATCTGCATACAAACAGAGCAGAATGCGATGTAAAGAAGCTGAAAACCAGCATATCAACAAGACTACATGTTGTACTCATGGCAACAAGAAAATGAAAGAAGTAAGACTCATCATTTTCACAGAATTTTCTAGTCTGTATAAAAAAACTGTTAATACCTTTGATGTCAGAGTTGTGCCAGTAATGCTAATAAAATTTGCCCCTGCTTCAGTCGCAAGTGCTTTGGCAAGAAGGGTTTTGCCAGTTCCTGGAGGTCCAAACAGCAGAATCCCTTTGCAAGGCTGATAACAACTTCTGAGTATTACAAAATGTATAAAATTTTGTATACATCAAAACAACTCAATAACTATTGGATAAAAAAGTAGTACCCGAAGCAAATTTCCATGAGAAAAAAGCTCTGGCCTTCTCATGGGAAGAATAACCAGCTCATTTAGTGCCTTCTTTACATCTTCAAGAGCACCAACATCGTCAAATCGGACACCAATTTCACCAGGAGGAACTACTGCTGGGACAAAATTATTCTCATACTCATCCTTGGCAAGGTTCTGTCAGATTAAAAAATTAACACAAAAGCTAAATACAACAGAGAACATGGGAATAATTAAATCCATAGTTAAACCAAAATATACCTTTAAAGTTTGCGAAGGCCTTTTTGTTATTGTTTCCTGCTCCTTCAACCTCGAAATTGCAACCTCCAAGCTGTACCCAAAAACGAGCACATGAAAAAGGAGAGTTAGATAGAGGCAATCTAAATTCTAAATAAAACAAAATTCAGAATGGTGCATTATACAGACATAGATAAAGCACGATATACCTTGCACGAGGCAGGTTGAGTCTATCCCCTTTGATCGAAGGAAGAAAGCAAGATGCTAAGTAGTGATTTTTGGCCCATCCAACAACTTTCTCCGCCTCTGTTACCGAGGGTTGAGGAAGCAATCAGTTAAAAAAAAAACCCTCAAAAATTGCATGAGTACAAAAGATATAAGGACGCACAACTGCACTCTTGAAAGTGAAAAAAAAAACAAAAAAAAAAAAAAGAAAACTGGGACTTCAAAATAGGTACCTCACCTTTAATGTTTACTTATTACGCCCTCCATCCCCATTAGATTGACACACTCTGGGAGGATTATGTTTTAAATTTGTAGTTGGAGAATGAAACAATTAAACAAGGGTGTAGAAGAGATGAAAAAAGAAAATGGGTTTGTGGATGAGATTACAAGAATGTGGGACCACAATCAAAAGAAATGGGAAGAATCAAAATGAAAAGTATGTCAAACTCATGGGCATGGAGGGAGCATTTTACCAGAATTTCTAGAGAACTACCATTGACAAAGATTATTTACAACATCTAATAGAGTAGGATAAAAAAGCCTAACCATTGAAACTAGTAGCATGCATTAGCTTCCTAGATTTATGCATATTGTCTTCTTCTTACAAACTTTGTTGCACTTAGAAGAATCCAAAGGATAAAAAAGAATTATTAATTTCAAGTATAGTTCATCTAGAATTATTAATTTTTGTACTATTTGATGAACTGGAGCCAACCCTAATGTTTTTAGCCCCCATCCCTAGAATCTAAAATAGAAGAGCAAAAAGTCAATGTGGAAAGAGGGAGTAACAAATTGTGGCTTAAGTCAATAAGAAATCAAAGGATGCAGAAAACCAGCACTAAATTTGACAGTCAATCCTACTCGGTACTTACTTCGTTTTGACAAAACCACACCATCAGTATCAACCTGCAGTAACTCCAAACAAGAAAGCTCATGTTCTACAAGGACCTGCACATGATAAACGTGAAACCACCTTTCTGGTCAATGTAATCATAATGCTTTCCAGCTCACTGCTACGAGCAGAAATCCACATTGAGTACCTCTATACAAAGCGCGAAACTTAGCCTTGTACAACATTTCGAAACGCTCGTACAAAAAAAACGTACGGAAATGGGATTTGGAATAGTTTATTGATGTTTCTCATTTGCATCAAGATTAAAAAACATGTCTTTCTTTTTTTTTTCTTTTGCAATCATGGTGATATCACGATCTACTTTTTAATATATTTGCTACTTATGATTAATGTTTTCGGACAACATCATGACCCTATCTTAACTTTTATTGGATCAATATCATTTCCTAAGTTTTCAACTTGATAAATTAACATTTCTCATTCGTTTCTCGTATTGAATAGATTTTGTTTTGTGTAACATTGCCTCTAAGCTCTATGTATATGTAATGAACAGTGATCATAGTTCAGAATATTTTATTTCAATAACTTCACTCATCTCCTAATATAGGTTGGAGATCATGTTCTACACAAATATTTCTCCACTGAATAGCATTACCTTACACCAAAGTGAATTCAAGATGGAAAATACAACCATACATAGCTAAACTACACACTTATGACAACAAATAACCAGAGTAGATCATGTGACAAAAAAGAGGTCCACATTTTGAATTACACCTTAATCAGATGAGAGGCTATATTTAAATCAAAACAAAAAAAGGTACACAAGTGTTCTATACCTTACGTAGTTCATTCAGATTGCTGCGTGAAATCACTATTCTCCGGTCTTCTTCAAGCTGTTTATTGAAGCAACGAAGTTGCTCTTCTTCCTGGCATGTGGAGAAAAGAGGATCAGAACAGAAAACAAACTTCAAGACCTTAATGATACAGGAGGTAGTCAAATTAGGCAAGCGAACAGAGAAAAGCTAAAAGTAAATACTTCCAGCACATCGAGGGAAATAGATTTTTTTATAGCTGATATCAGTAATGCTGGGTATGAAATAGAAGCCAAGTCATTCACACCATATAGATTACACCAGAACATCTGTTACAGACCGTTATTAGGTGCAAGGGAACTTCAAGAACAAATGCTAGTCAGTAGTCATTACGATATTCTGAGCATTTACACCTAACACAAAACAAGATCTAGAATAGATGTTTCATTTTTTAAAAATGTCTTCCAAACTTTTGAATTAGAATGGAAAACTAAAATTTATCAAGAATTACATCCAATATTTGTCTAAATCAATTATGACAAGAGCTACACTTTTTTTAATATTGAGAGAGGTCGAAAGGAATTAGAATAATTGATTCAATAGATAAGTATCAAAAAACCTAGTACAGGGAGAAATTGCTAAAAGAAAAGACATCATTCTGATACATATGTTCAAACTCCTACTCATTTCAGGTCTCTTGTACAAATTATTTTATATGGTTAATGAAATATAGGCAATATAGACACAGAGAAGCTACAGGATTCTAGAAAAAAAAGTAGCATTTCCATTTACAAGTTAATGAAGTCACCTTTGGAAAATGTATGCACATCACATTAGGGAAAAGCTTATATAAATCAGTGCCACAAGATGTCTTGTTTGATTTAAGTCCTGTCAGTCTTCTCAACGAAAGAGGCTGGCAAATAGAGGACAACCATTAGGAGCAAAGCAGTGAATAACAGGAAGAACACAGCTTATTTATGAACTAAGAAGCTTAAAACAACGCTCATACAGAGACCGACTACGATTGAAGTTAAAGCTCCAAATTAAATCTAGATTTGTATGATGAAATAAAAGGACACACCAAAACAATGTCCATACTCAGTTTCACGAATCCAACTATGTAAAAAGGACCGGAAAAATTACCAGCTTAGCGAGGCGACCAAAATTTGGGAGAATCATTGTCTGTCAAACAACAAAGATTAATCATTTAGCAAGTATGCATATATGATCATAAAATAAGCAGTCTTGTGATCATTATAAAAGATGTTAACAAGTCAAAGTTGAATTTCAACACAATTTTCATACAGCAACTTTAGCAGCAAAACTAGCATCAGATTCTAGAATTCTCACCTAAGTTAGGTTTTTTTTATATGAAGCAAGTTAGTTGAATACTCATCATAAAGAAAATGCATGCTCACCATAAGTTTTCAACGTAAATGTTATCAAGACTTAATTTGAGACATCGCTAACTTTTCCTAGACATCAGTTTATTGAGGCTATTTGTTCTCAATTTAAAACTAAACCCACCTACGCATAATATACAAGTCAATACACATGAAAGAGTGATTAATCAAATAGAATGCACATTGCACAAATGGGAAAAACCGAACACTAACTAATAGATAAGATACATACCAATTTCTGTTTTTCCTTGGAACCAGCATCAACCTTGTTTTGCCCGCAAATCAAAACCAATGGCCCTGATAATCGGTCAAACATTTCCCCAACCTTGTTGATAAACTCAGCACGGTTGGACTTCGAAGCTGCGCGTGACAGCCACAACGAAGAATCTGGAAAGTAAACGATGAGAGGTTGCTGTGACTGTATAACCTGAAAAAACAAGTAAACTTAGTTTAAAATGACAGAGTTAAGAATTTCAGAAGTGATGTCACTAAACTTCTCCCAATGCAAATTTTATTTCACAGAAGTAGGGCTTTATCCAGGATCCTTAACATACTTCACATAAAGCTTCCATAGCAATGTAATAGTCCTCAGCCAGAGCATCAAGGTCACGCTCAATATGTTTCACTGCAAATCAAAGAAAAACCGATTACACACACTTAAGATCAGAGGTCCAATGTTTTAAACAATTGCCAGAGTAGAAGTTATTTTAATATGTAAACATTAACTCCATGCATACAAGAGAAGAAGAAACATAAGAGAAAGAAGACAAATAGAGTAACCCTTTCACTTTCAGCAATGTGACAATTAACTAAAAGCAAGAGAAAGCAAAAGGGAATAAATATACTTCAGAGCAGATGTACACTGTTTTAACAATTGCCAAAGTAGAAGTAACTTTGATACATTTTAATTAACTCCATGCATACAAGAGATAGAAAAAACACGAGATAAAAACAAATTTAGTAACTCTGTCAGCCATACAATGATCAACTAAAACATTAATGAAAACTTACATGTGGAAGAAAGATACCAAAACAATAATCTGTACTTACCGATAAACTAGCTACGGCTAACCACTTTTCTTCCCCTGGTCTTCCTAAAGAGGGAACATGGTTAAAGTACATTCCTTCAACATAAACTGATAGTTTAGTGCCATCTCTTGCTTAGTTAGTGCCCACACCCATGTGCTAAAAGTTCACGCAAAGGTTATGCGGCTTTACAACACAAGAACACCATCCACATATGGATGCAATAGCACCAACCCCTCCCTCAACAAAAATAGTTTACACTGCAGATTGCTTTCCTTTCATAGCTGCAAAGGGAATGATTTTACAGCGCATTGCTTTCCTTACAAAGTAGCAAAGGGAATGATCCCTACTGCAGATAAACAGCAATGCAAGCATTTGGCAATGCCAACAAGCAAAACAAAGAATAAGTCGACCATCTGCGTTCTTTCCGTGCTTAGTTCCCTATTCATTAGTCCTCGCTCCCGTCTAGGCTAGTATTGTGATGTACGCAATCTTACCCTTGTAATAACAAAGAGGTTGAGTGCAAGCTTCATGTGCAACTTCACAAAAAAAAATGTACTCGTGAATTTATGATCCATTTTACTATAATGCATTATTGTTAAAAACCAAAGAACAATATATTTTTGGCCATATTGAGAATGAACATGAAAGAGGCTACAGGTTATTAAATAGCACAAATAATTCAAACTAAACCATACTATAACCTAAAAATATTAGAAAATTCCAACTGTCCCATTCTCAGCATGCCTTGCAAATTGATGAATTTTTTTGGTTGTTGATTGCCTACATGGCAGCTTGATTGACGCATATTAGAATATCCTTGTTTCAATCAAAAATAAATTTTCAAATTTGTTAAAATTTGAGATACAAGCTATAAAAATTATTACACCTTCACAGTTAGTCATGCATCTGATTTTTTTTATTTAAATATTAGTAATAATGTGATATATAAAATATTCTATAACCATTTATTAACATTTGTGCAACAGTTATGTAAATGTAAAGCAAACTAAAACTAGCACGTCCAAGGAATCTAACCAGTTAAATTATAAAAACAATCTTTAATGATAACTATAACTGCACATGGCCATATTCCTACAAAGTCTAGGACGGCTGAGTGCCAGTTACAAAGTAAATCCAAATTCTGATTTCAAGATAAACCTATTGGGACAGAAAGAAAGGAAAAGAATAAATAAACAAGCAAACAAAACAACAGACAAATGACAAAAGGGGATCCGAAAAGAGCCAAATCAGAGTACATCATAAATCCATGTTTGTTGTACATATCTTGTATAGATCTAAGCACACAAAAACAAGATAATTTGCATTCTAAGCTTCATTAGTAACATGAAACACCATTATTATGAAAGGAAAAGCACAGGGATCACTAAAGAGAAGCACCTTGAATCCAGTAAATGGCAGGTTTTTCATCTTGCTTTGTGCCATCCTGCTTACCCCCCTTGTCCAGAATGACAGCTGCACGGTCTTTCTCTACCTCATAAACCTCACCACACTCTCCAGTTGGTATCTCTCTGCATTAAGTAGCCAATTTAGCTACAATATTAACATAATGACAGAAGAAAAATGTAAAATCGAAAAGAAGAAAACCAAATAGATTCGTATATTAAGCATTAAGAGCAACAAAACATTTCATTATGCCAGTGCCAATAAAGTAATTTATGCCTAAAAACATATTTGTTTATCAAGCTATAAGATTCCAAGAGACAATATCGATTATAATCATAGTACAACAATACAATAATGGTCGTTGAACAGATTTGATGGTCAATGCGTTTTATTTTTGGTTCGCGATAAACTAAAAAACCTTTACAATACAGTCACGATAAGGTGGCCATGTTTTTGCACTATGATTATACAATAGAAAAAAAACCAAAAAGTGCCTCAAACACATAATCAAAATCTTATTTCATAAGTATGATAGAGAACTCTAAAGACTGAAATGAAAAACAAAAATAATGACAGTGTCTGTGTCAGCAACCGGAAAGGAAGATAGAAAGTTGGAATTTGAGAATTTACCAAGAACAAAAAAGGAACATCGCAAATAACCTAAAGGTCAAAAGTGAAAAAGGATATGAAAGATCTAGATTTATAGATTTCATGTGCATGGCAACTAGAACAATCGACCCTAATATTTTGGGATTAAGGTTTTAACATTGTTATAAGTTGGATATTTGTTCTTCAGTTTGAGAAAACAAAAACCCTAATACATCATGCTTCTAAAACTTGCACCCTCAAAAATATGGAAGTCTTTCTCCAATAGACCAAGTTACTCTAATGAAACAAAACATTACCTTCATTAAATATCCTCATAAAAGTGATTGGGGTGTGTTTGGTATAGAAATTGCAAGCTATAGGTAACCGAATGGAATATCGTATACGATACTGGTCGTTTGTTTATCTTTAAATTATTTTCAATATCGTTTCTAAAGGGTATTTGATTCCGTTAATCAGTTAACGCTCGAAAATCACTGATAATAAGTTTTGCTTTACACAATTGAAACAAAAGCTTACATTTTTTCTCTTGCACCGGAACTCATTCATAATCTGTAATTTCAACCCTATTTTCCGCATCTCTCTTCTTTCAAAATTCTAGTTTTTTCATCTTTCACAAAAACGATTAGAATGTGCAAGTAATATATGCAGGATTGTAGTGCCGACACCATCTTTTTCTTCTCAAAAACAATAATACTTTCTTCAATTTACCGTTGGGAAGTTTGTATTTCCATACTTTTCTTGTTACAAATTTCAATTTTTCGAATAAAATTGCGGATTACACGTACCATCTTCATGGACCACTTCAATAGGAGAGAGAGAATGAGTTGGTTTAGAGCCCATCCACAACCTTTTTCATTGCCATTACAATTGTTAATTAGAGACCATTGTTTACTCAACTACCTTGGAGTAATTAAATAGGGGAGAGAAAATTGACCATAATTGTAGGTTCGTGATGCTACATATTAAGCACAATTTTTATGACTGTAAAGTTTGCTATTAGAGGAAAGAAAAAGAGTAGATTTTGACCAATTTTGTTATTAGATTCTTCAATTTAACTATTTAGTGAGAGAAAAAAAGAGTACGAAAAATCTGTCAGAAAATGAGGAATTGGGGACACAGAGGATTCGACCAAAAGGCCAACGAATGTGAAGGGTGAGAAGATGATGGGGGTGAGAGAAGATAGTTAAATGATTAATTTGAAGAACATTGAAGCATTCAAGGATTAAGAAAACACCCCCTCTTTATCTATTCTCTTACATTGTTGTATCAAACAACAAATAACTACAACCTTTAGACCTTTGCCCCTCTTTATCATTTCTCTTTCAATTACATTTTCTCTTCCCATAACAAACACCCCCTTATAGTAAAGCAGCCAAAATATATTTTTTAACAAGTCATGCACCTCCTACCCACCATTGTTTGACGCCAATGCTTGGAAAATGTCCATGAACATCTCCAACAATAGACATGGGAATATATGAATGTGCACAATCTAGTTTTTTCTAACAATCCAAAGGATAAGTATGTTGTTAACACTATCCCTTTGCCATCCAAGTTTAAATAAGGATCACCACAAGCTTCACAAGTAGGATAACCCTTGTAGAACTCTCACCAACATGTGTAAGAAATGTGCTATACACATGTTGAAAACAAGCCACCTTTTTTCAATTCCCTCATAAAAAGCATTATTATGGGACTCAAGCGTAAAAACACCAGAGCCCAAAGGTCCACTTTTATTCATGTCAAAGTTAAAATAAGTGTTCCTGCTCAATAAATCCATGTCAGTGAGTGTGTAATGCCACAAACACAGAAAGATGATAAAAATGAAATCTTGATTCTAATCATTACTCTTCAACCAAATATTCCAAAAAATAGCAATAAGATCTATATACATTATAAACCCAAAAAATCCTTTATAACCAATACAACGAGTCTCCAAATTGTCCTGAAAAGAAGCTAAACCAACCAATCGACGTTCTCATGTGAACACTAATTAATTTTTTTGTAACAAGTAGCCACTTTACAAACCAAAACAAAAACAACTATCTTCACAAGCACAACAAATATGGGGCAAAAGCATCTTATTGGTCTACTAATTTAGAGTTTAATGTTAATCCAAGGTAGATACCCAGTAGCCGCCACACACATCTCACCTTTACAAAGAATGACAAGATGAGAAACACTAGAACAAACCTTGCAAAAAGGAACAATCAGGTAGAAAATATTAGGCTAAAGTTCATCATGCACCCAACTTCCACCAAAGCTAAACGCTCCTGAAATATAAGTTCCTAAGAGAACTACCCAATGAATCCACCTAAACTCAGAATTAAAACAAGAAAAGCATGGAGATGCCGAAAAAAATTGCAAAACGATATATTTCCAGCCCAACATCTTCTTGCCAAACAATTCCCCCTCAACTTCCATGTATCTTATCAAAGGAAAAAAAAAAAGATTCCTGTTTGATAAATTTCAGATAACTTAAGTAGACGGAGTCTTATGGAATAGAAAGTGGTCCAATCTTGTGGCAACCACCAGGGCAATAATCCTAACATGGAATATTCATGACACCAAGATTCCAAAAATAGCATAAATTCTTAAAGGATCATTAAGCACCATCAACTTCGAAGGTGATCTTTTCTATCCTCCCAAGCACAATCAGAAAAATTTTCCATACCATCTTCAAGTATATGGAGTACAAAATGTAACCAAGCCCAATGACAACCTGCTATTGACCCATTTTTTAAAAATGCAATAACAACCTGCTTATTACCGACTCGCCCCGCACCTGCAAACACATTATACTAGCATCTCTTGACCCGCCCACATCCACCTGCCCTGTGCCCCGTCCATCTACCAGGTCTAATGACAACCAAAAAGACCAACATAAGCCCAAAGCAGTGTCACATGATTCGGTGGTTTTACCCACGAATCACGATTCAGTTCGCTCGACCCGAATCGTGGTTAGTTCGCCGGTTGAATCGCCAATGGGAGCGAATCGATTTTCGGAGACCTCAAATGAGAAAAGAGGGCAGCAATAAGAAAAGCCCAGCAAAGGTAGAAGGAAAGGGTAAAGGGTTTTATTTGAACATTAAAGGCCTCTTTAATGGCAAGAAGAAGACATAAATGGTTTTTGGAAAGACATGAAAATAAATTAAAGAGAAAGAGTCAAACTCTTAGTGTACCATGCATAGACAATTCTCAAATTAATACTCCTTTAAAAAGGTGAACGTAGTTTAAATTTTTTTTATATTTATTTTAGAATTGTACTTGACAATTGTACTACTCCCCTATTTAGTTTAAATTATTTTTATATTTATTTTAGAATTGTACTTGACAGTTGTACCACTCCCCTATTAAATGTTTAACCTTTTAAATAAAATATAAAATAATATTAAAATAAACAACCTAAGCGAACGAACAACATATATGTTGCAACAAGACCACCCTCTTCATATGAACAACACAAGGTTGATGCTGGGAACAATGCTGAGAACACAAGCAATGAAGACACAAGCATTGAAGCTCAACCCAGCCCAGCCCAAGCAAAGGAAGCTGATGAACAAAGAGCTGAGGAACAATTACTCAGTACTATGAATATACATGATACAGCCTTAAGGAAAGCATACATAGTTCTGTATCTGGAAGAGGAGGAATAAGGAACAGCCTAGTGTTACCAAACGCAAACAGAAGACCCAGCACAAAAGGCCCAGCAGACCTTCAACCTTTCTGTTTTAAGGCTTATGTTTTCTGTTATAGCGGTTAAGATTTAAGCGCCTTTCTCTTGATTGTTATAGTCGTTATAGGATGAAAGCCAAATCTATAAATAAGGCTCTCCTCACAAATTGTAGGGAGTTCAATTCATTCATCAACGTTTATAGTAATTCAATCATTCATTCAGAGAACAAAGTGTTTGAATCTGTTTCTGTTTTCCATTTTCTGTCTTGCAAGGTTGAGTGTGTTCAAGCCTTCACAGATTCATACTTCTCCAAGATCACGTTGATCATTGAGAGAATTGTGAGGATTAGGCCCTGCATTCCTTAAAGGAGTTAGTGCCTTTTTGCAGGGATAAGTAGTCGATCAAGATTACTTAGAATTCAAGCCAAACAGACATTCTGATCATGAAACCTTTTGTTCTTGGTCGTCTGTATAAGCGTGCGTGTGAATAAGGTAACAAACGTCATTTTCCTCTTCATAATTGGTTCATATGTCGACTAGCGAATCGCGAATCCGAATCCATACAGCGAATCAAACCGAATCGCGAATCGTGTGACATTGGCCTAAAGCATTTTCAGCTTTTCATATTTTATTCAGTTTTATTAACATAATTTTCAACTTGCGAAGAGCATATGTTTCAAAAAAATTTAAAAGAAAATTTAAACCTTACAAATAATACCTAAAGCACCACAAAAGAAATTGCCTTAAATAAAGTTGCTAGGAGCTAGCAAATCCATTAGGCACATCCTAACCCCAACACACAAATGACAATAGAGAAACAACGATGATTAAAAGCAAGGAAGCGCGAGGAGGGAACCCACAATGAATCACATGCAGCGCAATCGCCCCTACAAAAGAACACTTCTTGACAATTAGATTCAAATAGACTCTATCATATTTTATGTATGTTTAGTATCAAAAACGGCTTATATTTTGGATTAAAGGGATTAAGTAATGTGTTCTCATGTATCAATTGGGTACTTCCCCAACTCAATATGCCAACTTATCAACCCACCTGCTACGAATAACAGTATAAGCGTTCATCCGTCCGTCAGATGTTGAAATCTTCCCCAATAAAATCCTGTGATGCATTGTACATTTTAATTAATTACATGAGGGCAGAGTCATTTGTATAGGTAGGGATATTGGTAAAGGTTTCTCTTAGAGGAAATGAAGGAGCACAAAAAACACATATCCTCTTCCTCCTTGTACAAATTAATTGCTTATGCATTACCTACACACCCTTAAACAAGATTGGTGAATTTCTTCAGCCATCACATTCTCCTATGCACCATCTACTGACACCATTACGAAATCTAGAAACAAAAAACATCTAAAATACTACCCCATTAAGAATTGGGCATCAATTTAAATTGAAAACCTATCAGTTTTTGTCCCTATGTAGGAAACAAAATACTGAATTCGTATTTCACACAAAACTTATACAATCAAAATGCCAAAATCTTAATTCCAATTCCCAAAAGATGAGGTTTGCTATAATAGCAGAATGAAAAAATATTCTTTTTCTTTAGCACATAGGAGAAACACTAGATCTTTGCATTGGTAAAAAATAACAATTATAAAGCAGTTCATCAAAGATACATGCAGAACAAGCAAGATGTTTCTCCTTAGTCCACGATAACAAAAGAAAGCTCATCCATGCATAGATACAAAGCAGAAACTTAATAGCATCGTTACAGGGCAGCACTTCACAAAAGAATTAATCAAAAAAGTAGTTGAACGTAGATCCATATAGACCAAAGCATTACTAAGAAACACCATTGAAAATTCCTTCAAACATAAAACAAGAAACGGATAAGATTCTGACCTGTCATCCGATTCAACTTGCACAGATGGCCCAATGTACTTGATACGGTCACCTGTGAGTAGAAAGACTATGGTTTAAGCATATTCACTTGAAAGCATGTCAATGTTCCACTGATAATAACTAGAGAAACTGAATCTACAGCAAAAATTACCACGACAAATTCATTCATTATGTGACGCATGATTCTACAACTAGCTACCATCAAAAAAATAAGAGAAAATTAAAAACTTAGTGTACAAAAATACATGAAACCCAACCATAAGGACATGACAACTAACTCAATTCATCAAAATGGTTTACAATGGCCAACGGTCAACCTCTTCAATATCTTCTATAACAAAAAAATCAGCAATTAATTAACAAAGGTGCCCTTCTAAGCTAAACAATGGATAAATAGCATATCAATTGTAGTTTTCACCAAGAGGCACCCTCCAAATCACCTCATAGAGACATACAAAAAGGAAATCAGGCATGCTACTCTAGCCGAAAAATCCTTCCAGCTCATTAAAACCTACCCAATAAATCAAAAAATAATCAATGCAATCACAAGATTGCAAAAATTAACTTATCTCCCCACAACTAACCTCTCTTATCCCTTCCAAATCTAACAAAAGAGACCAATAATGTCATCAAATGAGACGAACAAATCACATACTACCTTTTCATAACTTGCAACAGTTTTGACTTTGGACATTTAACATACCCATTATTCACCATATTTATAAAGCTAAAACATAGAATAGCTAATACGTAAAATATTGTAGGATTGCCTCTTTATTTCTAAATACCCACTTTCAAGAATTTTACTAATAGATGACAAAAGATATTAATAGCTAAAATTGTGCATTGGCAAAATGTAATTCAAACTTCAAAGTATTGAAATTTCAGCAGCAAAAAAAACGGAAGAAATTTGTAAACTAAAAGGCCAAAGCCTTAAACATTACAAATATATGCAACAACCTCAAAATACAAAGATGAACTCCTACATTCAACTCCAAAGGAACAAGTTCCCATTAGTATTAAGCACAAAAACATGATCTACATACAAAAGCTTTACATTATATTAAACCTGAGATTGCACTAGATAAGCATAGAGAATTTTGTAGCCATATATCATATAATACAAAAAAGTAAAAACTTCTATATATAGGAATATGAATAATGAACACTTCAAATTCCCAAATTTCACAAGCACCCCAAATACAGGATCCATGCTTACAGTCCACTCAACCTAAACAGATTACGTTCAATAATTAACCCATACCTTGCATTAATATCGCTATTGGTTAAATCGATAAATAGTGAAGATAAAGGTATTATCAGTAGAAAAAAAGCATTTGAATACCTTTCCTCAGAGGCCGCTTTGACTCGTCAGCTGTCTGGCTGTCACCAGTGTTGGTTTCAGAAGAACTTTCACATTCTCCTGATACTCGCTGAAAATAAGTAGTGGTACAAACAATCAATTAACAACTATTATTCATGATACGACACTATCTCTAAAGATATATAGACAACAATATCAAATAAAATTCAATGTGCATTGGTTTTAGCAACAATAATTGTTCAGCCAACAGAGACCATGAATTCTCTGCCTTACCCTTTTGAAATGTCTATACAAACAACTTCATTTAAAATTTAAACTTTATAATAAAACTTCTTATTAACTAACAACAAACACCACAGAAGAATTAACAGAACAATCATCACCCTGTTATTGTGTTTAGTGGGCGACTAAAGGGCCCCGGAACCCCTAGGCCCCCATAAGAAAATTTCAATTTTTTTGTCACGATTTTTTTTTCAAATTAATATAAGTTGGTGCCACCAAACTATTTGAACCCAAAAACATTTTTGATTTAGGTCCACCTCTTATTAGGTTGTAAACAACAATATAATAACAACAATGCCAAAACCTTACCCTCAACTATATGAGGCAACTATATGACCAAAACAAATCAATATGAGAGATCATCAAGATTAATCATCAGTCCTTTAAGTTTGCTGCTGAAAGCGACATGTTGTGAGAAGAAATATCACTTTCAGTAGCAAGCTCAAAGGGACTGAAGAAGTATAGTTTATTTGGTCCTATCTAATACCAACCTACAACACAATTCCAATGACCATGCACATATATTCTTTTACATTATTCTTATAAATGCAATTCTTATTTCTTTGTTCACTATTGGCGTAGATCTAAAATGCAATCACTGGTATTATACATATGCAGTTCTCTACACAAAGGCTTCAATGTTTATCTTTTTTAGATACCTAATTTTTTGGAAGGTGCAATCAACAACGAATATATATTATACAAGTAAAAATAGCTCAAAGAATATAATTTCTAATACTAGATCGAGACTCCAAACTCACCAACTAATAGGGAAAATCATCTTGATACTTTATTAAGAGAGATTCCAGTGTTGGTGTCCACCCTCGATGAAGCCAAAGAGTTAAAGTATTTTAGTTCCAAATTGTAACGGACTATAGAAAAATGGCTCAATAAATCATGCGGTCTGCTTATATGTATAAAGTTTTATATGATGCTAACTAACGAAGTTCAAATCAATCAAAAACAAGCTCTTGGTTTTTACAAGGATCAAGTTCCATATCCAACCCTCCAAAACTCGTATAGGAGAAAGTGCAAGTGAAAGTCACTTAATAGTATTGGGGTAATAAAATGTTGTTGTACAAATTCCATTATTACCTAATTTACTAATCCCCTTGGGAATTTTATATAAAAAAATCAAATTTAGGCTAATTCTCCACCATTTTAGGCATACTACAAATTCATATAATAAATGACTTAGGGAATTAGTTCAATAACAAATATAGGAAATCAAACCTACACGGAACAACTATAAGTGAAATATGGCAAGAGCGATGGAATCATGGGAAGAATGTTAAGAAGCCTTAACAGCCTTATTTCTTTCTCTTATCTTAAGTCTTTATCCTTTGAAATCATAGAATTCTATTGATAAGTACATTACAACCTTCTAATGTACTAGAAAATAGCGGGACTATACAAATAGCTTTAGTCAATATGCTGCAAGCAAATCAAAAACAAATCACAAGCCCCTACATAGCAATATTGTTGCTATAAAAGCTGAGCATGCATATATATCATGTTTAAAGTGAATAATTCATTATGAATGAAATGCTTTACAGCACGAGGAATTTTGCTGAAGCAAACAATTTAAATTTAGATATAATGACTAAACCACATAAAGGTAAATCATAGAACGAAATTATTGTATCTCATTGGAAACAGCAACAACTTAAAGCAACAGATTTACACAGCAGCTTCCCCCAATTCTTACAACAGAGGAATACATTTCTACAGCACATGGGTCAACTTCAACATCAAAAGAATACAGGTCTACAATCCTTATGAGTCATAGGCTCATGGCCAACAGCATTGCTGCTCCTTAGGACAAAACATGGAAACCAGAAGGATAAGAACAGTAACATTTGGAAGAGTTTTAATGGGTCATCATATATGACATATGAGTACATGACCATGATGGCATGATAGATACATTCTTCATTCATTCCAAACTTCTCTTCTCAGTGATTCTTAAATTATATGTTTTAGCTTCAATTGATAGACATCATGAAGTCATATTAACCCTTGTTAATTTCACATTAACATTTATATATTGAATAGTGCCCTCAAAATACGGTTACGCCACATAATACTATGACACCAATCTTATAAAAGAATTATGATTCAAAAAATGACAAGTTGTTTGTTAGGGTTTTTATCATTACTGCCCAATTTAACTCATTATCTCAAATATCGTGAACATTACAATATAATTTTTCCTGAACTAGGTTATTAAGATATAGAGAGCACAATGTCACAATATTAAGGTTATGGGAAACGTCAAAAATTCACATCATAAGAAAAACTATTGACTTGACAAAAGACATTACCTTCTCAAAATCTTCAAGGCTGAAAGGTATAAGCTTCTCAAGGACTTCTGCTGATGCGTGCAAATCAATTTCCTCATCCTCTGTAGCATCTGATTTTGTCTCAGCATTGCTTGCCCCCTCTTCATCGTTTTCATCTTCAGCATCCGACTCAGAGGTGTACTCGTCACTAGAAACAACATGTTCATCATCTGAATCATTCTCAGGCATGCCATCATCTCCTAAATCCTGCATTGTGATATCATAATCAAAACAAAGAAAAGTTGATACCAGCCACATATTTAAGCTCACTTAAGATATCCTGCCCACAAAGAATCTGTAATTAGCTCAGGAGCTTACGTAAGGAGCAAGCACACTGCTATCAAGCACAAACAAGGGAACTTTTAAATCCCGTGCAAGTGCTCTAATCAATCTCTCTCGATAGAGTTCTGTGCCTATAGATCAGAACAAGACAGCACTTAAAGAACAAAACTAAAAAGAATGCATGTTTCATACTTTGCATTGCAATTAAAGCCAAACATTTAAAACTAAAATCAAGTCAATAAGTGACCTGGAGCACTTTGAAGCAGTATTTTCCCACTCGAAGACGGTAAACAAGAACCATAAGTAGAAGTGATTTTCTTGAATTTTAAGTGGGATGATACGCAGTCCACTAAGAGGCTTTTGGTAATGTCACTGGGAAAAACAGAGCTTTAACAACATATAATCGAGAAAACATAAAAATATAAGAAAAGAATGCAATGGTTGAGGGTATTTACTGAACATAATAGGGAAATGTTTCCCATGAAACATTTATCTTCTCCCACGGAACAATGCTCCTCAAAAATTCATTTTTAAACTTTTCCTTGCGACTAAGAAAAGGGGATTCTTTCCTTTTATTCTCCATAGCCAACTTCTCATTATTAAGCCATTCCTTCTGATCTTGCTCCCCCAACCGAGCATGCAGATCAGATTGCCGTATATCTTCCCTTGCTTCCGTCCGCTTTGCACCACTCTTATCAGAGTTAACCCCATCTCTAACTGATATATGTTCCTCATCTCTAGCATTCCCCTCGCCACCTTCCGAACTATAAAATCGAAAATGTCTACCCTGCCATGACCTCCAATTGGAATCTCTTACACCAACCAATTCAAACTTGTGTTTTCTCACTGGATTACCTCGAATTGAATCGCTCCCCGTCATCGAACCTCCATTAGTGAATCGAAACCTGGAGCAATCACCCCTATACAATCTTATAGGATACTTTATTGACTGGAAAAATTCATCCAACCTCTGATTTCCACATTTAAATCTTCTTGCAATCATCGCAACTTCTTATTCAATGTAAAACTACTTCACAAAAAAGTAAATTTAGCTTGATTAGATTACTAATTGGGTAAATGTAAACGAACTAAATCTAGTATTCTAAGTTACATTTCTGCAATAAACACCATAAATGGAAAATCAAACAATCATTCCCAATCAGATTTCCAGCTTTAACATATATTATCATTCACAATTTCATCAATTCACGAAATTCATGTTATCAATGAGAAAACTCTTTTCCACGATTAGCTTTATTCAAAAAAAATAATTCTTAATCAAGTATCTGCGTCCAAAAAAATCGTAAATGTCAAAGAATTGTATTCAATTCACTAAAAAACGTCAATACCTTGAAACAATGATTCCTATCTTCGTTATAAAATTGAAAAAGTGAAAATAAATAAGTTAGCGTTTACAACTAAAAACAGGATAAATAGCTGAAGAAGAATCAGCAATCTGGAAAATTAGGGATCAATCGAGAAGGAGGATGGTTATATCGGAGTATGATTTTTTCCCTCGCACTCAAATGTCACGTGCTTATGCTTCTGGGCTTTCTAGATTTGACTTGAGATAGGAAAGGTCGTTCTACTTTTGAAATAAAAAAAAGTTTATTTTTAATAAAAAAAATTTAAATAATTGTTTAGTTAAAACAAATTTTCAAAGTATGTTATATATATATATATATATATATATATATATATATATATATATATATATATATATATATATATATATCTATATATATATATATATACATATATATATATATATATATATATAGATGTATATATATATATATATATATATATATATATATATATATATATATATATATATATATATATATATATATATATATATATATATATATATATATATATATATATATATATATATATATATATATATATATATAATATATATATATATATATGTATATATATATATATATAGATATATATATATATATATATATATATATATATATATATATATAGATGTATATATATATATATATATATATATATATATATATATATATATATATATATATATATATATATATCTATATATATATATATACATCTATATATATATATATATATATATATATATATACATATATATACATCTATATATATATATATATATATATATATATATATATATATATACATATATATATATATATATATATATGTATGTATATATATGTGTATGTGTGTGCGTGTTTGTGTGTGAGATGGCAAAATGCTTTGTCAGATAATACAAGCTTTGTAAACAATACAAATATGTGCAAGTGTATGTATATATATCTAGGGGTGAGATCCAATAAGAAGGGTGTTTAAAATAAGAAAAATAAGAACCACTATACACCCTTGATTTCTATAAGATAAAAAATCTAAGGTCACGATGGAGCTAGAAAAACTTAATTGTAAAGGTCGCTATAAAAAACAGAAGGTATACTATTTTATAAATCTAAAAAATGTTCATAGTTATTTAGAAGTTTGTTTTTGCAAAAAAGCCATCTTATCATTGCAAGCGTGTTCATCATTTATACCATTAAGATGCTTTTTGCTAACATGTGCTATGACTTTGGGGGATTTCATGTTGGAGATGACTTCTTGTTTTCTTTGCTTAAGGACATGTAAGGGCTTGCTATAGGGGAATTGATATACCTCGATTTACCTTTTATTTAAGCATAATTTTATCTCGACAAGTGCATGTACAGGTTGAACACGAGTAGTAGGGGTATGCAACTTTTCTTACAATTAGTTAGGATTAAAAAGGAGTTTTATAATATAAACTAAAAACGAGAATTTAAAGGTGATTAACTAAATGATGTCCATTTAGTATAAAATGCATTGAAGGTATCACTAATTGGGTAGGGTTTAGATTTAAGCCCATTGTAGCCATGAATTTCCGAAAGTTTAAACTACGGAAAATCCAACAGAGAGTGGTGTGTGCAATTTATGCGTTCACAATCTATGCTATATGGAAAGCTAGAAACGAAGCGGTCTGGAACAGCTCAGTGAGACATCCAACCTTTTTTATTAGAAACATCCAACGAGAGATCAAGCTCAAGCTTACTGAGTTGCAGCTAGCAAAGCACCCCAACTTTAGCAGATTTGTAACACCCGAATTTCCTCTCTTCCTTCACGATTCTGGTTTCGTTTAAGGGGTTGGAAATTCAGTATTATCACTACTATACATCCAAAAATTACACAGCGGAACTATGGATTATACAAGGAGTCATATGGCTCCATACAAAAGAAATTTACACAATCCCAAAAGAAAACTTTACAAGTAATATAGCAGCTACAAGCATTGGACTATTTGTATACAATTGTTACGATCGTACTCCACTCTTTCCCCCAATGCATAGCAAAAAGAGCTCCTATACCTGTCATGTCAAGCTATGATCCTCCTGCTACTCAACATAATGACCATAGTCAGATGTGTCAAAGCAGGAACATCATAGAGAGTCATAACAACAACAAACACATACACGTCAGATCGATGCGTTAACACTGGAACTACGATCTTCGTTAGAGTTGATGATTTGAGGAGCCGACGATGATTCTTTCCGTCGCGACGTAATCTTGAAGGCATTAAAGGCCTTAGATTATTTTAGTTATGTTATCCATGTATATATTCTCGTCACATCCTCAGTTTTCAGCAGAGATGCTGCCGAAATTTCCACTTTCTCACCCTTTTTAATTAATCCTTAGCGTTTATTCTAATTATTTTCCCTTTTCTTTTTATGTAACACCCGAATTTCCTCCCTTCCTTCACGATTCTGGTTTCATTTAAGAGGTTGGAAATTTAGGGGTGTTACAAGATTTATTACAAAAGATGATAGTAAATTGTTGCTTCCTTCTGTTGGTTGATTTTGCTTATGACCTACTGCCTATTGTCTTCTACTTTCATTTGGTTTTATTTTTGGTCTTTTTTTGATAGTTTTGATGTATAGGCTTAAATTCTAGTTTATAGTTGTTCATTGCCAATTGTATGGCTCTTTTTTGTTTTTCTTATTTGGTTTCCTCCCTTCTTCAATGCACATGAAGAGTGGAGCGTGTAAACCCTTCCTAGAAGGTGGGTCTCATACTTACACTGATGCATTTAAGTTGGGTTGTATTCCAAAGTTTTGGTTGTACAGTTTTTTTTGGTGGATGAAAAATCTTTATTTGCGAAAAAAAAACTAAATGATAACAAATGGGTATGGATTGGCTCACATTTTAATGGTTGAGCTAGTATAGCGTAGCCTTGGTTAATCCCTGTTTAATTTAAGGGAGCGGATCACAATGAAGGAAAGTTACCCTTTCCTTGATGGGCTTACGGAAACCTCCTAAACTTTCACCTACCTCACTTTTGTGAGCAAAGTTTAGGGCTAAGGGCAAAAGATATCCGCGTATCTAACATTACCTTCATACTCTGGCAGGCAAAGGACATAGCACTTAAATTGATGGCTGGTTACAAGGTCCAACCCTCGTTGGCCCCTTATTCCCGACCCTTTCCATGAATAGAAGGTTAGATGGATCTCGGTATCTAACCCTCGTTGGTGCCCCAAAATCAATCTTGACAACCCGCTAATTGATGGAAAGAGCAACCACCGTTCGAGTGATTAACATACTTTACAACACTTTTGTACCCCATTTAAGCCACTTTTTTTGCTAATTTTGCCCTGAAAATAGCTTCATAATAAATTAAATTCTCGATAATTTAATTTTTTATATAGTTGGTGTGTTTTTAGTATATTTTGCAGGATCTCAAAGTAATTAGTTAGAGCATCATTGGCTAGGAGATGGACCCTTGATAGCATAAGAGCCTTAAAGAACAAGAAAAGAGAAAAAGCAGCATGACTCGGTCGAGTCACTTGGTCAAATCCAGGTCAAAATTCTTCCCAAATTTAAAACAACCCAAAAATCAGTTTCGAGAAATTCATTTCTTCATCTTCTTCGACACAAGCACCAACTTAAAATGCTCTGGACTTCTTCAGCCCTTCAGATCGAAGATATTTTAGGGGGATATTTTTATCAAATTTATGTAATAAATTAGTGGTCACAATTTATCTTGTTCTCCTATAAATAAGGTTCTTCTCCTTCATTGTTGGGCATCCAATTCAAGGACAAGAAAGGAAAACTCCACCTACATTTTGTAATCCCTAGTAAGTAATAGTAGTTGTTGTAAGTTCTTCACACAATCTATTGTGTTCAAACACTCATCTTCAAGAAGCAATTGAAGATATTACATTTTGCAATTAAGGTATTAATTCTTAATCAACTTTTCTAAATTTAATGTTGCATTGTTTAGTTTGATCTTTAGAATTTGCTTAATTCCAGAAATTGATGATTGAATTGATGGAAATGTTGTTGAATTTAGCTTGAATGTTCATCTTCTTCCACATTCATCTTCACTATTTACACTTTCCTGTTACATTCAAAATAAGAAATTAATCAATTCAAACCTATAATTTAACTTTCTATCAAGAGATTAATCAATCTATTAGTCATATATGCATCTGATTGACTAAATCGTATTCTTATCATTCCATATTTAATTAAATCATTGGCATCAAAAATCTGAAATTAACCTTTATTTTTCACCATTGGCAAGATATTAACCTAAAATTCTAATATTATGGATAGTTTGTTGTTGCTTTAATTTCATCCATGAGTGAGTAATTTCCTCTTGGGCTAGGGGATGTAGTTGACAACATTAATATGTCTAAGGATTAAGATGGGTTAGATAATGGTCATTGGGACCTGTAAAACTCTATAGTAGAAAGTTGGAAGAATCCATTGTTAAGGCCTAATCAGCCTAACAAATGGAGTGAGATTAGCTAATCCCAAAAGATGCGCTAATCACGTTCGAATCTTCAACCATAGCTTGTTATACTAGATCTAATTTAAGATATATGATTCATACTAAAACTGAGTAGTCTAGAAGCTAACCTTATTAGGAGTCCTTCGAGACTTAGTTAGTCCGAGGATGATGGATCATATGCTTAACCGAAATCACATGTCTAGAATAACTAAGAAGTTAAAGAACTTAAACGAGGTTAGTATTTTGGATGAGCTGTATGCCCAGAAGCCGATGCTCTTAAGCCAAATCACTAAACCAATAAGCATCTATACCCAAAAGTTGTGATGCTAATAATCAATTAACTTTGTTTATTACCAAGGACCATGATCCAACCTAATCATAAGTTCCTAGCATATTAATGAGTCATATCCCCGAGCCTAAGATTAAATATAAATCAAATAATAACTAATAAGAACTTGTTGTAATTCCAAACAAAATTCTATAATCCGATAAACCTTTGATTACCACCATAACTAAAGTGCATACTTAACTAGCTTCCCTGTGGATCGACCCTGTACTTGCTAGCTATACTAGTTGTAGTAGTTAGTGTGGGAATATATTGTTTGACCGACCCCTCGAGAAATAAAACGACCTTGGGGAGCCGCTCATCTAGCCTTCATTCAACCCAATAATAACCAAGGGAACTAACATTCGACCATCTCAATAGGTTGATCTAACCTCAACCCCTAACTAACTACTCACCACTCATAATCATAACCATCGAATTCATTATAAAACATGACAACTAATCATTGACTTATTAATAGCATAAATATGAACAAGGACAAAATGAAGTAACAAGAAAAATTGAGAAAATACCATGAACTAACTAAAATTAATAAAACAATAATATACTAAAGTCAGAAGTTACCAACAAAATATGAGAGAGATTTAGATAACTAGTGAGAAAAACCCACAAAATTTCAAGTTTTCAACTCTCAACCTCCATGAGTATGGCTTGAAAGTTTGAAGTAATTACCAATAAAATAGTAAATGGTGAAAATTAATGATAAAAACTAAGTATTGATTAATTTAATTAAGTCTAAAACAAAAATGAATTAAAATGAGAAATCTAGGGTTCATAAGAGAGAAAAATATATAAAAATATGAACATATGCTAATTACTCCTTCAAGGTGGTCATTCGCTGAAATTGAGCCAAGGAAATTCATTTAATTTCAATATCCGCATAGAAATAGCACAAGAAAGTGCTAGCTTAGCTCGTTATAAGCACTATGTTGCACGTGTGTTGCATGTCGTGGGTTTGAATCCATTTGGTAGCACTTTGCTGCTGGCTTGCTTTGTTGCATGCACGTAGGGGCTTGGTGTTGGACTGTGATTTCTGATCGAGATGTCCTATGTAATTTTTTGTATACATTCTGGAACATCACCCCAAAATAAGATCGATCGATTGGTCTATGTAAACCGATCAGTCGGTCTCCCTTGACTTACTCAATAACATTTTAGAACATTTTGCTCATAAGAGCGACCGATTGGTCCAAACAAACCGATCGATCGATCTCCTTTTCTTTTTCCATGCCATTTAAGAAATGCTCTATCTCCTTTTCTTCAGCGTGTGACCAGTTGATTCAAAGCTAACTAACCCAAATTCTGCCTTCCGTCAAGATTTCCCTTAAAACGCAAGTGTGTTGACCTCCATTGACACTTAGGGATGGCAACGGGTAGGACTCGACTTGGATTATCCACTCTTCGAATTTACTCCAGATAAAAATCGAATTATGTTTTTTAAGTCACCTCTACTCATACTCCAATTTCGCTCCGACTCGGACTGTTGGAACTCCGATGGAGTTCATATTATTATCAAGCTTTATTCTCACTAATATTGTACTAATGATTAACAACATAAAAAACTAATATAGTAGATTTCAAATACAACTTAACAAAGAAAATTTATCCTTCAAATTCTGTAATCGCAATTAGAATCGTATAGAATTGTAGAATCGCAATTAGATTCATACGATTCTAGCTACACGATTCTAAAAATACTCTACAAAATGCTAAATTAAGCTATAACCACCCAATCAACTGAATACCTTGACCCTAATTTCTACTTTTTTTTTGCTTTTGAATGATTAAAATTGAGACCCATGACCATAATATGACTATTTTATGAATAACACACATGAGAGTTAGGAATCTTAGCTTTTTAATGAGAATGCTTGCTACCTTAGAGCTGTTTTTTTTTTATTTATTACCAATTGAGACTTGGTTTCATTTGGTGTTACTAACTTATAAATGATTGAATTAGTGTTCAAAATTGTTAATTTTTGAATTATTGATTATGAAAACTATTGAGTAATAAATTTGTTGTTATGAAATTATTAGGGCTTTAAAAATGTTACAATATAATTTAGCTTTGATAAACCTATTTGAAAATCAATCTACTAGGCTTTGCATAATTTAATAAGGATCATTGTTACTGTATGTACCAAGTATTTGTTAATTCATAAAAATAATAGAAAAAAGAAAACAAATAAGAAATATGTCTATATATTTTTTTGAATTATAACAAATTTTTACCATATTAAATGAATTATTAGTGTTCTTGTACAATTTCTTATTTTTGCAAAATTCTTGAATCATTCGATTCTACGATTTAATTCTACGATTTGATTTTGAGAGGTTTTCGATTTGAGTTAAATTCACGCTTTTAACAACATTGACTATAATTCACTAGATCCCTCTTTTAATTTTCAATTATAAAACCAAAAACATTGTGTTTAAACTTTAAGTATTATAATTATATTTAAATCGGAGTCGGGTGTTGGGTTGGGTCTGAGTCGGATCAGAGTTGAAGTTGGGTTGGAGTATTAGATCTTTAAGAGGTCCAACTCCAATCCGTCTCTGAATTGAACTCGGAATATATAATCGTATTCGGATCCAGATACTACTTTTCTTGGACTTGAATTAGATTAAATTCATCGGATTGGGTCGGATCAGGGCCAAGTTCGGACTGAACTGCCATCCTTATCGGCACTTAAGTTGACTAAACTTGAATTAAGATTTGTGCTCCACATCTTGACCTAATTTCTTACATGACTTTAATCCATGCCTCCTCTAAGTCTCTGGGAAATTTGGTGGCATCTTCTAGTATGCTTCAACGCTCACAAATAGATGATCGATTTACAAAAACAAGCAACAATCATGGTACCCTACAAAAGGGTGTAAAACAAACCAAAAACAATGAAAATGCACAAAACCAATGAATAGTCAATTAATATTATTTCCAAATATATATATATATATATATATATATATATATATATATATATATATATATATATATATATATATATATATATATATATATATATATATATATATATATAAATGAGATTTATCAGCATCATAACATGACAATCGTGAGATTTTATATTTTCCAACTTCAACTCATAATTCAAGGACATAAATCTTTTCGTGTTGGATGTCTAACAGGATAGAAACTTAATCCCATAGAATGATGTATATTAGAGTTTATTGATTAAATGATAGGATATATTGATGTATATTATTTTCTTTACATGTTGTAGATGCATATTAGGATGTTGATTGATCAGCCGCAATTCATCCTTCTTTTATGTGCAATTGCTAGCATGACTGTCCAACATCATAATAGATTTAGTCATTTCATGTTTACCGATAATAATAATAATAATAATAATAATAATAATAATAATAATAAGTTTATGAAACCAGATCAGATCAGATCAGAAAGATTCAAATCAGATTAAATTGAATCAGACTTGGATTATATCAGATCAAACCTTAGTAAATTAAAATTATATTCAATCAGAACAGACGAAGTAAACATTCCCTTAGCCAATTCGTCATCAAATTCACTTTTTCGAGGATTGTACTCGAATTTTGAAATACTCAAATAACTTACTCCACTGGATTAATTTAATTATAATTATATATAGTTAATAACCAATTATTAAATAAGACGTCAGAAATTTAAAAAAAATAAATACTCATCACATTCTTATTCACAAATTTAAATTTCAGCTCAAATCTTATAGTGTTTACTTATCTTATGCACATTTTTTTTAAAATTTTATCTTATTATCCTAAATGATAATCTAATAAGGAGTACAACTTAAACTAATTGCAGCAAATTCAAATAAATAGGCATAGCACATTGTTGTTATAGAACCTGTACAATTTTTTGGCTATTAATGATTGTATATAAAATATTGGCACTTGTTATCATTACCGTTATTTTAAAACTCCTACCACCCACGCCAACAAAAAAGAAAAAAAAAAGAAAAACAATATTGGTTACCAACAGACACTTTAGTGTTGATGAGAAGCTGAATACTAACCTGAAACAGAATATCATTAAAAAAAAAAAAAAAAGTAAAAGCAAAAGCAGCAAATTGATAAAAACAGTTAACACTTAGGTTAACAGTTACACCAACTTCTTATCATCAAATGTTTTTTCAATATTTGTATTTGACACTCAATACAACCCTCTAACACATTCCACACCCAATTCCAATTTTTTTTCCCCTGTTGGCTGTTGCTGATAAGAAATCTTTTTAGACACAATTTTCACAGCGCTAGTCCTAAAACAAGAAATCAGTCTACCCTTCAAGCAAAAGACCCACAAATATATTTTCTACTTTTTGCATAAATTCCTTTTGTTACTGCTTCTCATTTCAGCTCACCAAATTAAAACCACTATACAATCTTAAGCACGTCAACAAATTAAACTCATGCACTTCTTGCATATAATTCATCATCCCATGCAACCCAAACCCTCTTATTTTCATTCAACTACCACTATTACTACTCATTCAAACACCATGAACAATCAGTTCAACCACACACGTTCAACTTTTTCCCCTTCTTCTTCCTCTTTTTTTCCCGTCTTTTCTTACGGAACTATGATCGGCGAGATCCAAATACTTGAAATCTTATTTGCTTTGGGAGTATATGTAGTTATACATTCTCTAAGACAGAAGAAGCATTATGGTTTACCTGTGTGGCCCTTCGTAGGAATGCTTCCTTCTTTGGTGATCGGTCTTAGGTGGAACTTGTACGAATGGCTTACCGACATTGTTAACACACAAAATGGCACGTTTCGCTTCAAGGGACCATGGTTTAGTAACCTTCAGTGTGTGGTGACTTCTGATCCTAGAAACTTGGAGCATTTGTTGAAGACGAGGTTCTCGAACTTTCCTAAAGGAGGCTATTTTCGACACTCCCTTAGAGACCTTCTTGGAGATGGGATATTTAATGCTGACAATGAGACATGGCAGAGACAGAGGAAGACGGCTAGTATTGAGTTTCATTCGACTCGATTCAGACAACTCACAGCTGATTCTTTGCTTGTGTTAGTCCATCAAAGACTTATACCAGTTCTAGAAGAATCAGTTAAAAACTCTGTTCCGATTGATTTTCAAGATGTTCTTTTAAGGTTAACTTTTGATAATGTATGTATGATAGCTTTTGGGGTGGATCCTGGATGTTTAAGTCTAGGATTACCTGAAATTCCCTTCGCTCAGGCGTTTGAGAAAGCTACTGAAGCAACAGTTTTGCGTTTCATGTCTCCAACTTGTGTATGGAAGATGATGAGGTACCTTAATATTGGGCCAGAGAAAGTGCTAAAAGAATCGATAAAAGGCGTTAATAAATTTGCTGATGAAGTTATTAGGACACGGAAGAAGGAACTGGCTTTGCAAGACGAAAATAGTAAGCAAAGATCTGATTTATTGACTGTGTTTATGAGGTTAAAGGATGAAGATGGACAGCCATTTTCTGACAAGTTTTTGAGAGATATATGTGTTAATTTCATTCTTGCTGGAAGGGATACTTCATCTGTAGCACTTAGCTGGTTTTTCTGGCTTATCGATCAACACCCAGAAATTGAGGAGAAGATTTTAGCTGAAATTTGCGGAATTACTGAAAAAAGAGAAATTAATGAAGATAATAAAGGGCCATTAGTATTCCGGCCAGAGGAGGTTAAGAAAATGGAATATCTTCAAGCTGCTATTTCCGAGGCCCTCAGACTTTACCCTTCAGTGCCAGTTGATCACAAGGAGGTAAATTATTCTTTTTTTTTTTTAACCTGCTCCTATGTTACTTTGTCAATTTTCAATATGCCAAGGTATGCATTTCTTTGATTTCAGAATTTTAGACTATATTCTAATCATTCACTTATTCATGTGCACTATCAAGGGCCATTCCAAACAACTTGATTATTGTTACTGAATTGGGGTAAGTTGTGTACCTCAAACAATCCAAACCCTTAATGACTTTCGACTTAATAAAATGTTATTGTTGTTTTGTTACTACTACATACTAATAGTTTGGTCGTTGATTAGCACGTGCAAAATCGTCTACAATATAGGGCCACATTCTCTAAATGGCCGGCCCTAAATATCCAATTTTCTATACTTAATTATTTAATTGTTTTTCAATTAGTGCAAATGCACGCATAAACTTTTATAGGATAATAAAAAAAGAATTAATTCAAAAATAAAGATTATTGGTTTTTCCGAAATACATGAATTAATAACGAAGGAGATAACTCAATTAATGCTTTCTCTCTTTTCAAAAATCCATTAAAATCTTTATATTGATTATTTGAATAATAAGTTGGCCAAGTAGATGGATCTTACATATATGCGTACACATGAATTTTGATATATTTCTGAAATTTATAAGACGGTCCTATCTCCTATGTTACGAGGTTTAAAGAAAAATCAGAAAATCACACTTATCTACTATGCAATGAAAACTTCTAGAATTGACAACTTCAATCATGGATTTAGTTTCCCAATCAAGAGCCAGAAGGACAACCTAAAACCTTTTAAATGTCTCATCTACATAAATGGTCTGTGGGTATGAATTAAAGTCATTATTACATAACCTTCAGAGAGATATCTATCAGATCCATTTATTCCATTTATAAGTTAAAAAAGATTCCTACACTGTTGGTTGTAGTTGTTACTCTAACCTAGATGTGTCAAGAAGGTCCATCAGGGTTGAAAATTCTCAATCTACATAAATACAAAAAGTTAAAGATGATCATTTCTGCATCAATTAGCACACCTATCAGGATCGGGTTTGGTCTATTTATGAATGTAACAAAAGTTTACTAATAGAATATATACAACATATCTCGCTACTTTTAAATATGCATTGAGTCATTTAATTGAACTCAACCAAAAGTTTAAGATGATGTGCTTGAGCATGCCTAAACCATAACTTGGATCATTCGATTAAAAATCGTGTTTTACTAATTTGTGTAACATACAACAAGTCAATGATAGTCGATTTGCTTTAGTCTACAAGGATTGTGAGTTAAATATTAAGAATTTAATGATATACAGGTTGTTGAAGATGATGTATTCCCAGACGGGACAATTTTGAAGAAAGGAACAAAGGTCATCTATGCTATCTACTCAATGGGAAGAATGGAAGCAATCTGGGGTAAGGACTGCAGGGAATACAAGCCAGAGAGGTGGCTTAGAGATGGACGGTTTATGAGTGAATCAGCATACAAATTTACAGCTTTTAACGGAGGACCTAGACTATGCTTAGGTAAGGACTTTGCCTATTACCAAATGAAGTTTGTTTCTGCTTCCATTATATACCGATACCATGTGAAGGTGGCGAAAAATCATCCTGTTCAACCAAAGCTTGCTCTTACTATGTACATCAAACACGGCCTTAAAGTAAATCTCATCAGACGCGATAAACCTGAACTTCAAAAGTACCTTAAGGTTATATAAACTAGTGCACTTTTTAAGGAAGGTGTGTATGTCTTCTTATATCAGTTTATGTTATGAATGTTTCAAGGTGTTGTGTATTTAGAAGCTACATGTTATTGATTATAGGTTTGATGATTAAATTTTGAATGAATTAAGCAGCTACAGACTATTATGAATTGATTTCTATGTTCTACACACAATAATACAATGTATATATTATAGTCTTTTCATTTAATTTAATTTGTATTGTGATTCAACTGATCCTAATTTTTAAAGAAGGATTAGATTGTCTGTTACAATCAGATTGTCGATAATAAAAGAATGAAATCATACTTATTCATTTCATAAAGGGAAAGACGGAGTTAGTGAGTAAACAACCATTTTAAGAAACTGTTGGGTTTGGTGAAGAGCAATTTTCCGAACAGGAAACAGAAAAAGTTTTTTATATTTGTGTACAAAGAATCTAATAGATTAATGGTAAGGTATACAATACTCCAACAAACTACAAAGATGCTTTTGCTAGTTGCTATATATGTAACAGATTCTCTTCTAGAATTGGTTATGCCCGAATCTATACTTTTGTACACCAACAACCATTTTAAGACAAGATCGTGAGTAATGTGTAGGGAAGATTGGTTATCACAGTACAAGTTGATATTCTTTAGATTTTGAACTAAAATAATGTTATGTGTCAAAACAAGATGATAGGAAGATTGATTTTACCTCAAGTGCATGTTGTACGTGGTAGCTAACGGGTCAAACACAAGGAAGCAATATTAATTATAGACTTATCAGATTCTATTAATTACGATTCGTAAGAAATATGAGTTGGTAGATGTGACTACAACAATTTTAAAGAATTGGAATCCAATATAATAAGAGACTAAGGCTTTGGAAATCCCCACTACTACACATAAATTCATGATGAACATTTTTAAAGGATAAATTAGATTGATAAACAATTGATTAATTATTAAGGCCTTATTAATTATAATCGCATCTCCCGCATATTGATTTATAATTAACAAGGTTTTAACTTAATTCATCAAGATAAAGTTAAATCTCAATCGCAACTCCCACATCTTGATAAAAGATCAACAAAGAATTTAACTTAATGGGTCAATTAATCAATTAATCTCACCAACTTAATAAATAAAAATCAATACTTTTGTCCATCAATCCAATCATGTTTCATCGGTAGAATTTTAAGTTTATGTAGTTAATACAATATTCAACAGAGTTTTCATGTGGCTAGTAAATGGATGTGCAAGAATATTAAGTAATGATGGCTAGGGTGGAAAAAGGGGGAAGTTTTGTGGACCTAGAAGGGAGAAGATAGGAGGAGAAAAGGAGGAAATATACTTTATGGACATTGGTTATAGCTTTTGTAGACTCAATTAGGAACGGGAACAGCAACAAGAGGGGGGGGGGGGGGGGAGGGGGGGTTGAATTGTTGTTGTTACTAATTCAAGCGTTCTTGCCCTGTTTTTGCGGAATTGAATTAAGATAAATAAAGCTTGAACTTAGAGCAAAATAATAAAAGAGACAAACGATTTTTACGTGGAAACCTTCTGGGCCTAAACAGAAGGAAAAACCACGACCCCTCGGGATTTTTAAAAACTCCACTATGTTTAAGGCAATTAGTTACAATTACAATAAACACCTTACTTCACTCGAAGCGAATCAACTAGGTCAACTCTTCTCTCTCAAATTGCTTTACTCAAAGCAACAAACTTAGCTTCACTAAAAGCTAAACTCCTCAATAGCTTCACTCAAAGCTATCTAATTCCCCCTTAGACTCACCCGAGTCTAATTACAAGTTCTCTCAAAAACCCTTACAAAAAGGATAAAAATTCTCTAATAAAATCAATGAGTTGCTCAAGAAAATATTATGAGTTAATTGGCGATTTTCAAAACAAAATATTTCTTGTGGATTTCCAAAAATAATCACATGAAAATAACAAAGTTCATGCGTTAGATACTAAAGAACAGCCAAATTCACTAGCTATTTATAAAAAATAAAATCGCTAAGAAAATGTAATAATCCAATTTATTATTCCTTAATCAAAAAGATCATGGGAGTAATGTGGATTAATCACACAGACGGTTATTTCCACAAGATTTGATTAAATCAAGCATACGGTTAAAACAACAATAACCGTTGTTCCCATTTACTAAAAATATGTTCTGTTCCCTTTAAGCAGCAGTTTCTTCAACAGCTGTTCCTGTTCCAGTACTAACTGCTGGAACGTTTTTGCTATTTATAGAAACAGTTATACTTAATAAAAATAGACACGATAACCTATTATCTAAGATAAAGACCGGTTAAATAATAATAGCTAAGACCTATTCAACCACAACTATTCCTATATTTAACAAATCCAATATTTACTAAATATAGATCCTAAAATAAAGGATCTTTATTTAGAGACTCATACGTAAAGTAATTTCTAGAAAACTTTTTGCCAATTAACTGTAATAAATAAATGCAACAAATTAATTTCAGTACATTAACTAAAAATAACAAAAATCAGAATTTATTAGTTAACGTTGGCTGACTTAAGTTTGGGAACAGTGCGCTGTCTCCAAAATCCAGTTTTGCTAGAACATCCAACTTGGGAACAGTAGACTTCTTGTCTCCATTTTACATCCCAAGTGACATCTCTTGAATCCTTTTGACACGTACTTTTCCATGAACTAAGCCATAGGTACTATCAACGATCACAATTACAATCGGATATCGACCTGCACACAATTTCTAAAAACATATTTGTTTAAATGTAGTTATCATCAAAACTCAAGAGGTCTAACAAATTCCCCCTTTTTGATGATGACAAACTTTTAAACAAACTTAAAATAGAATAGAGTAAACCAATGTTGAAGAGCATGTTAGAGATTAAAACAACTCTTCTTAACTTAGTAAATATAATTTACCAAGCATATCATGAATCAAATTACTCTAAACATAAACACAACAAAAACTCATACATTTTCAGCATAGAACATAAGCGGTGGTTCCAGTTTAGAGCATACAATCAGAGCTCAAAAGTGAATAGATGATCTGAACAAAAAAAACAGTTCATCACAGTTCATCTTGATCATAAGCATCTTGATCATAAGCATCAGAGCATCAATCTTGATCATTAGAATCAGAGCATCAAGCATTAACAAAAGGTGTTAACTATATACTGACAATAGATTAGCTATATTTTGACAATCAGAGCAAACAATCAGCAAGCAATAAACAACAAGCAATAAACAATCATCAGCAGCACACAGTCAAACAGCCTTAGATCATGAATCACAACCTTAGATTATGAATCATAACCTTAATCCTAAAGTCCAACATAATAGATATAATCAGAGCTAAGCATACTCAAGCATTATTTAAGTTTGTGTCATATTCCCCCTTTTGACATCATTCAAAAAGAATTAGAGCAATCAAACCACAGCACTAAGCATATAGTCATAGTCAAAGAGAGAATAAGGATGCACAAAGGAAAAAGCAGTAACAATAAATGCAAAAAAGATCAGCTATGATTAATCGTCACAGATAGTTAGTAGCATAAAAGAAAACGTAGTTCATAGTATGAATTAGACAAATAGTACCCCAGCTGGTACAATTCAAAAACAATAAAAGATTGTTTGATGAAAGTGATGGTTGCAACAAATAAGAAGATATTAAAAAGTATCAGGAAAAATTAAGATGCAGGAGCTTCATCATCCACATATTCTGTCTCCACCTCTACTGTGTCGAGCTTGGCCCCCAAACGCGCTTCCATTTGGTCCATTTGAGCAGATAGTGAGGCTATAGAGACACAAATTTCATCTTTAAAAACAAGGAAGCTGGACTGCAATTCGTTAAGTTTCAGGAGAATGGAGGACAAATGGGCTGTTGGAACTGTAGTGTCACCTAAACCTTGATTTGGTGATGTGTGTACTGGTGGTGGTGATGATGGTGGTATAGGTGACTGTGGTGGTGAAGAAAAATTATGGAATGAAGGTGTGGTCGGTTTAGGTGAGGAAGGATGATTTGGTTCAGCTGTTGTATATGAGGATGAGTCATCATCAAGAATAACAACAGGTTTTTTGCCTTTGGAAGCTAGCCTACGACTCTTCCTAGGGGTTGAACCAGGTAAAGAACCCTCCTTATTTTTCTCTTTTTCTTCCTTCACATCTTCCTTTACAGGTTCCTTCTCAGCTTCCCCCTTACATGAATTTTCCTCCTGTTCCTCATCAGAATGCCCTTCTGCCTTCTCAGTGGCAGAGGGAACAGGCTCCTGTTCCTCCTTATTTAATTCCTCCTCCTCATCGTTTTCTTCATTTTCTCCTTCATTGGTGCCCTCGTTGTCAGAAATCACATCAGATTGTTCACAAATATTCTCAAGAGTCCCATTTTTATTTAGTTTAAGATGCAAGTTATTGAGACAGTTAACACCTATTTTGTTATTTGGACCCATGGGAAAATTTTGACCTTCAAGAGGAACACCTAGCTTCCTAACGATCCATGTCAACAAACCACCATATCCTATCACATATCCTTTAGAAATACAGTCATTCAAATGAGAGATCATCAAAGAGGGAAAGTTAATTTTTGATGTTATTATTCATACAGTATATTAATGTAGCATCTCTTAAACTAACCTCACTTCTTTTAGATGTGTGAGGCGAAATGAATCTTCGTGCTATATTATATAACAACTTGTGCATAGGAGACAGCACATTGTGGCTAACCTTTCCCCTTTTTTCTTTTATCCCTAAAAACTTCCAGACAACCTTCTTATCAATCCCAAAAAAATGATTTTTGACCCAACAATGTATACATCAAATCCAGTGGAAGGAATACCTAACCATCCTCCTAAAATCGGACTATTAAATTCAATTTTGATCCCCTTAACCACACTCGTACAGACGCCATTGTCAAAAGAAAAGTTTGAAACAAACTCACGCATCAATTCGGGGTACATTGGGTTACAGCAGTGTTCTGCCATCAAAGATTCCCAAAATTGATTTTGTAAGATTGCGTGAAATTGAGGAAACAAATTGGATTCATACCATTGCTTGTCAAGTCCGAAACCAACAATCATCTCTTTGGATAACTCTTCAGCAATGACTGGAATTGCAACTTTTGCCCTTTTTGAAGACGATTTCTTTACTGTAGAGTCTCTCTTTCTCTTTATGCTTTCATGCACTCCAGAGGCAACCGGGGTTTCCTGTTGTTCTCTTGAAGAAGACTCAGGTTCAGTGATAAGAGGTGTTTGGTGGATGATTCTTAAAGGTTTGGGTTGTTTCATCTTTGGTGTTTGGTTCTTGGTTTTCATAGCGATTTGGTGAATCAAGAAAGGGAAAAGCAAGATTGAAGGCGGTTGTTGGGGTTGAGTGAATTGTAATTGAAGATGAAGTGAGAGATTATAATGAGTAAGAAGGGACGTTTTCTTTAATTGATTAGGTGTTTCATGTTCCTTATTTAATTCATGCATATGGACACAGAATGTGAAATGGAAACAGACGAATTTAGTGAAGAGCTATGATGATTCAACTCCTACTTCTTAAAAAAATTGCTGGAGAAATATATATATTAAATATTATGAAAATTTTTTATGAAAATAAAAAATAAATGGAAATTTTATGCTACTACAATCTGATCAAATCAAACAAGCAATCATATGAGCATTCACAGTATATACTTTTAAATAGTTCGTACCTGATCCTTTCGGTAATCGATTTTTCAATCAAGATTTTGTGGTTGATCGACCTTTTCAATTTTCAGTATGTCTTTGAGGATCACATAGGTCACTCACTTTAATGCAGCTTGATCATGCCAAGTTCCAATCTCATTTTCTCATTGTGTTCCCTTGGAAGCGGTTTGGTCATGATATCAGCTATTTGCTCGTTAGTGTTTACATGCTTTGCAATAATATTTTTATTTTTAACATTATCCTTAAGAAAATGATGTCTAATGTGGATGTGTTTTACTCGTGAATGATGCACTGGATCTTTAGATATGTATATGGCACTGGTATTATCACAATAAATAGGGACACATTCGAACTTAATACCAAAATCTCTTAGCTGCTGTTTTATCCAAAGTATTTGGGAACAACAAGCTGCTGCTACTACGTATTCAGCTTCGGCAGTGGATAATGCAACAGCGTTTTGTTTCTTTGAACACCATGACACTAAACATGAGCCAAGAAATTGTACCATACCGGACGTACTTTTTCTATTTACCAGATCTCCTGCATAATCTGCATCACTAAAACCTTTCAAATCATAGACATCACTTTTAGAGTAGAATAGGGACAAGTCATCTGTTCCTTTCAAATATCTTAGAATTCGTTTCACTACAGTGAGATGTGATTCTTTAGGATTGGATTGAAATCTAGCACATAAGCCAACACTAAAAGCAATATCGGGTCTACTAGCAGTTAGATATAATAAAGAGCCAATCATATCTCTATACATAGTTTGATCAATATTTGTTCCATTTGGGTCTTCATCTAATCTAACATTTGTATCCATAGGTGTATTGTTGGTTTTAGTATTATTTAAGCCATATTTCTTGAGAAGTTCTTTTATATATTTTTGTTGGTGAATAAAGATACCATTAGCTGTTTGTTTAATTTGTAACCCAAGGAAGAAGTTTAATTCTCCCATCATACTCATTTCAAATTCATTACTCATTAGGTTAGCAAATTCTTTACACAACAATTCATTGGTGGCTCCAAAAATAATATCATCAACATATATTTGAACAACTAAAATATCCGAACCTCTATTCTTTAAGAATAAGATTTTGTCAATTTTGCCTCTTACAAAGTCATTTTGAATCAAAAACTTTGATAGTCTTTCATACCATTGCCTAGGAGATTGTTTCAAGCTATAAAGAGCTTTATCAAGCTTGTAGACATGATCAAGACAAGAGGTATTTTCAAAGCCTGGAGGTTTTTTTAACAAAAACTTCTTCATCAAGAAAACCATTTAAGAAAGCACATTTCACATCAATTTGATATAATTTAAAGTTCATGAATGTAGCAAAAGAAATTAAGATTCTTATAGCCTCTAACCTTGCTACCGGAGCAAATGTCTAGGTATAATCAATACATTCTTGTTGATTGTATCCTTTGACCACGAGCCTTGCTTTGTTTCTTACAATTATTCCATGCTCATCTAATTTGTTCCGAAATACCCATTTCAAACCAATTACCTTTTTGTGTTTTGGTTTGGGTTCCAAGTGCCATACTTTATTTCTTTCAAATTCATTTAATTCGTCTTTCATGGCCACGATCCATTCGAAATCCTTTAGAGCTTCTTCATGTTTCTTGGGCTCAAGTGATGATAGGAACGCAAAGTGTGCACAAAAGTTTCTCATTTGAGATCTAGTTTGTGTTCCTTTATTCAAATCACTTATAATCAAATCAAGAGGAGGATAACTTTGATATTTCCAAGGTTTTGGCACAAATTCTCTTGTGGGAACAGTAGTATGTTCTGGTTTATCAGCTTGATCGTCATTCTGTTCAGCTACTGGATTAGCTTGCTCTTCTGAGGGAACAACTGGATTGGGAACAGTCTGTTGGTTCTGAAGTACCAACTGTTCCTGATCAAGATTGTTCCTTTCTGCCTCTTCTGGGATCAGCTGTTCACCTGCTGTTCCTTGATCTTGCATTTTCATTTCTTCTTCATCATTCTCTAGATTTGCAAGACCTATCTTAAAATTATTTGTATCCTGTTCACTTGACAAAAAGTTAGTTTCATCGAAGATTATGTGAACAGATTCTTCCACGCTCATTGTTCTTTTGTTATAAACTCTGTAAGCCTTACTATGTGATGAGTAGCCAAGAAATACTGCTTCATCACTTCTTTCATCAAACTTCCCTATATTTCCTTTTCCATTCACATGAACAAAACATTTGCATCCAAACACACCAAAATAGGAAATATTTGGTTTAACACCTTTAAGCAATTCGTAGGGTGTCTTTGAAGTGATTGGTCTTATTAATACACGATTCAAAATATAACATGGAGTAGTAACAGCTTCGGCCCAAAAATTTCTAGGTAAACCACTAGCAATTAACATGGTTCTTGCCATTTCCTCTAAAGTCCTATTTTTCCTTTCTACTACACCATTTTGTTGTGGTGTTCGTGGTGCCGAAAAATTATGACTTAATCCATGTTCATTGCAATAATTCATGAAACTTGAATTTTCGAATTCTCTTCCATGATCTGACCTTATGTGACTAATTTGATTATTGGTATATTTTTGTATTTTGTTAGCGAAAGAAACAAACTCATTAAAAGCATCATCTTTATTAACTAAAAATAAAATCCAAGTAAATCTACTG
>NC_080048.1:15755054-15802554 GCF_026212465.1 Amaranthus tricolor
TATATATATATATACATATATATATATATATATATATATATATATATATATATATATATATATATATATATATATATATATATATATATATGTATATATATATATATATATATATATATATATATATATATATGTATATATATATATATATATATATATATATATATATATATATGTATATATATATGTATCTATATATATATATATATATATATATATATATATATATATATATATACATATATATATATATATACATATATATATATATATATATATACATATATATATATATATATATATATATATATATATATATATATATATATATATATATATATATATATATGTTTCTATATATATATATGTATATATATATATATATATATATATATATATATATATATATATATATATATATATATATATATTGTTTCTATATATATATATATATATATATATATATATATATATATATATATATATATATATATATATATATATATATATATATATATATTTATACATATATATATATATATATATATATATATATATATATATATATATATATATATATATACATATATACATATATATATATATATATATATATATATATATATATATATATATATATATATATATATATATATATATATATATATATACATATATATATATATATACATACATATATATATATATATATATATATATATATATATATATATATATATATATATATATATATATATATATATATATATATATATATATATATATATATATATATATATATATATATATATATATATATATATATATATATATATATATATATATATATATATATATATATATATATATAAATCGGGTACGGGTCGACCCAGATCCGAAAATTCGGGTACCCGCTTATTCGGGTACCTAAAATTGTGACCTGGATCCGACCCGGTTGAAACCGGATTCTCGATTTTGTTTATTTCATAAAAATTGTGTTTTTTTTCCTTATTTCTTTTAACATTTTTTTATATAGAATTCAAATTCAAAATCTCTTGAAATACTTAACTATTAAAATACAACCATTAATTAATTGAAAATTTGAAATACAACACACATCAAAGATCTGAAAATTTGAAATACTGAAAGTGAAAGAATGTTTGAATTTTTTTTAGACTTGAAGTTGAGCGTTTGAGCCGTTTCAGTGTGATGGAGAATGTATGGGTTTGATCTATTTGTTTGGAATGGTAGTGATTAGATGCTGAAATAGATCTATTAAGCTTGGATTTGGGCATTTTAGCAGCATCTTGTTTATGGGCTGTTAAAAAATTGAATAGATGCATTTCAATTTGGTGGGCTTTTTTAAATTTAATTCATTAAATCATTCTAAATTATGCAATAGGAATTGATGAATGTGAAAACGGGGTCTTCATTTGGGTTGTATGAATCCCAAGCTACGTTCTCACAACTACGTTCCAAGGTGTTATTGGAAAACTGGTAGATAACGCAAAATTCGGTTTCATTCTGGGAAGGCAAATCTCGGATAGCATTTTGTTTGCGGTTGAGTTGGCAAAGGGTACAGTCGCCAATATATTTGCCCTCGGTGTATGATCAAAATTGACATGAGGAAAGCGTATGACTTTGTGGATTTGTCCTTTGTTCGAAGTATTATGGAGGAGTTGGGGTTCCCGGATAATTTTGTAAGGTGGGCTTTTACTTGTGTTACTACGGTTTATTTCTCGATTCTGGTAAATGGTACTCCCCTTAGATCGTTTAAAGCTACAAAGGGGCTGAGACAAGGAGACCCCCTATGTCCCTACCTGCTTACGCTTTGTATGGAGTATTTATCTAGGTTGTTCTGGGATATCAGCAAAGACCCAAATTTCTCCTTTTACCCCCGATGCAGAAAAGTGGGCCGCACCCACCTATTGGTCGCTGATGACCTACTCATGTTCTGTAAAGTGGATCCTAGGTTTATGGATACCATGATGCACACTTTCCAAGGTTTCTCGAGGGCTTCTGGACTAGAGCTCAATGAAAGTAAGAATAGTGCTTTCATCGCAAGGGTGGCTACTGGTATAAAGACAAACGTGCTAGATATCCTTGGTATGCCTGAAGGTTCTTTTCCCTTTCGGTACCTGGGGGTTCCTATTAACACATGTGATTTTAAACTTCTTGATTATCGTTTTAAAGTAAGATTATTATAATTAATTAATAATATAAACATTTAAAATTTCGTTAATGTTTTAAAGATTTTGCTAAGTATTTAGACTATTATTTAGAATAAAGTCTTATTTGGTTTGAATTATTTTGGTGAAGCCACATTGTATTTATTTATAAAGTTAACAAAAGTAAATAATTATAAAACAAAATAAAGCTATTGTAGTATAAAACTAAATTTATGTTTAATTGAAAAAAAAGTAGAACTCTTTAAATAATAAGGTTAAATCTTAAATTTATCCCTTTTATAAAGTGGTAAGAATTGTAGTAATATTAGTAATAATAATCTTGAAAAAAAAAACAGGAACTAAAAATAATAAAATGAAAAGAAAATTTACCTAAATTCCATGAGTTACACGTATGAGTATATAGTACTCATCTTCTTTATTAAGCAAGAAAGGCCTCCTTTTTCCTTCATTTTCTTAAAAACAATGGAGAAAAGTAGAGAACTCATATCAGAACACCACCGCACTAACCTACCACCATTCAACAACCTTCTCTAGCGCTAAGACACGGCCGACAACTGCCCCTGTGCACTGAGCTCACCACAGTCGCCACTTAGGTCAGCAGCTGTCAGGCGTGGTCCGGTCAAAGCCACTCACGAACAGCCTTTTGGTACTCCTAATTTCTTTGTTTTATCAACCCTGTGATTTGATTCTGTTATGAATGGTATCACATGTGTGACTTGAGTGCACAATTGAAGTGTGTATTCATGTGTGTGACTCTTGGTTTGTGGAATCCAAAAGGGTGTAGTTATGTGGAGAGTATTCATGGGAATTATTGGTGTTAATGAAGATTAATGAAAAAGTAGAAAGGATTTGATTTATGTTTGTTCGATCAGAATTCTGACAGAGAAAGCAGAATGGTCGCTCGACCTAGCCGCTCGACCGAGCGAGCCTTATTGGTAGGTCGAGCGGTCAGATAGAATGATCCAGTATGTATCTGATGCTCGCTCAACCGAGCGAGCTCCCTGTCCCGGTCGAACGGATCCTCTAATGTGCATGGGATGCTGATTTTCGACCTTTCAAGTTCTTGGAGTTATTTCATATTATTCATTACTCTATATTAATACTATATTCAAGTGAGCTATTGACATTCATGTACCTAGTACTATACATAGAGCTCTCATACTCACACATCAAAAACATCAAACACAACCCCTAAGCCAAACACATAGCCTTTTGTTTTTATCTCTTACTCAATTGTAATTCTTCATTTATAAGTGTTGTTTATACATTCTTGATATAATATAAACAGAAACTACGCACCTCGGAGGACGTAGCCATCATTGGGTGAACCTCCTTAAATCTTTGTGTCTCTTTTGCTTAGTTTACATTGTCAAACATTGTTTTGTTCATTGTTGTTTGTATCGTTCTTAACATTGTAACGGTTTTGGTAAACATTTTCAATTGGTATCAGAGCCAAGTTGTTTTTACGGTGTTTTAAGAAGTTGTTATTTGAGAATCATGACTACAATGAAGCTTGACATAGAGAAGTTTGATAGAAATGTAAATTTTGGCTTATGGCAAGTCAAAATGAGAGCCATTTTAATCCAAAATGGTGTGCATAAGGCCATTGATGGTGTAGATAAGATGCCGGAAGGTATGACCCCGACAAGGTGGGAAGAGATAGATTCAAAGGCGTTATCGGCAATTCAATTATGCCTTTCCAACGAAGTTCTAAGAGAGGTTGTTAAAGAAACAACAACCAAGGGGATATGGGAGAAATTGGAATCACTCTATATGGCCAAGAGTGTTACCAATAGGCTACTTTTGAAAAGTAGACTCTACGATCTACGCTTGGAGGAAGGTAAATGTTTGAAACCTCACTCAGAAAAATTTTATTCCATTGTTATGGATTTACAAAATATTGATGTCAAGCTTGATGATGAAGACTTGGCAATTTACCTCTTATGTTCTCTACCCCCTTCTAACAAAAATTTTAGAGAAACTCTACTTTATGGTAGAGATATTTTGAGTAGTGATGATGTGAAAAATGCCTTGACACAAAGGGATCTCATCGATTCACAATTGTCACAAAAATCACAAAGCAATGCTAGTGATGGGTTGTTTGTGAGAGGGAGGTCACAAGAGAAAGGTTCCACTAGTGGGAGCAGAAACAAGGGTAAAGAGAGGTCCAAGTCTAGTAGGCCAAATAAAAATAAAACTTGTAACTATTGCAAGCTTAAGGGCCACATCAAGAAAGATTGTTGGAAGTTAAAAAAGAAAAATAAGGAGGCTAGGGAAGGAACTAGTAATGCAAATGCTAGTTATGTGAATGATAGTGATGATGGTGATGTATTAGTTGCCACACATGAGTACAAAGATAATGATGAGTGGATTCTTGACTCGGGGTGCACATTCCACATGACTCCCAACAAAACTTTCTTCCATACATTTGAACGTATTGATGGTGTAACACCCCGTAATTTGTCGGGTTTAAAAATAAATAAAATATAATAAAATAAAATAAATAAGTAATATCAATTATTTTACATAGTTAATTACAAGAAATAAAGTAGGTTTAATTTTAACGGTAACAAGTTTTATCGCGTACGATGTTATCGCGTGACGTTTCTTGCTGTTTTAACAAAAGTATAATAATTACTCAATTAATAAAAAAAAATTATGGAAGGGAGGTGAAGGGCTGCCGGTTTGGGTGAGTATGGGAGGAGTCTTGTAACTCCTCTCATAATGGTGTAATTAGGAGTAATTAAGTTGGTCCTTAATTTCCCTATTAATCCTTAAACTTCAATTTGAATTCCTCACATTCCTAATCACATTTTTAATCTTCTTAGTGAGCAAAAAATTCAGAAATTTTTTTCCTTTGTGTTCTTGGTTTCGGCACTCAAGAAGAAAAAAAAAAACATTTTCTTTGCTCAATCCAATCTTCTAATCAAAGGGTAAGTTAAGTTGTTAATTACTATTTTTATTTATAAGAAATTTTAGTATGGGATTACATAATCTTCTTTCTTTTTATGATGATATCCTATGACTTATTAGGAGGATTGAGTAATTTATATAAGTTTTCTTTAATAATCATTTGATAAAATTGGTTTGTTAAAAGGATTAAATCCTATTTCTATTATATAAAATTTTCCTTGATTTGCATTCTTTAACAAAGTTTAAATTTGTTATAAGAATAAAGTCTATTCAAAGGTTAAAATGGATTTATTTTACGATTTATATTTCTCTAGCAAGATTTTAGTTTGTTAGAAGAAATTTTAAGTGTATGAATTAAGTAATGTAGGTATCCAAGAGTTTATAAATCCTTTAACAAAATTTGATTTGTTTAAAGGATTGTCCTTATATATATGTTTTGATTCAAAAATGATGATATATGATTCTCTACAAAATTTTAATTTGATAAGAGAATCAAGTATTTAATTTTATTATCATGGTTTATGAAATTTTAAGTGCTCTTGAAGGATCTTGTGGATGAGTATGTCTTAAGTTGCTAGCTTTATGTTTTTGATGATGGTTTAGATTGTTGATGGGATTTTGTGTATTGTTAGATGTGTGGAAATATCAAGTGGTTGTGTGATAGGAGAATTGGTTTTGTTTGTTTTATTTTAGTAGAATGTAAATTCGGTTTCGGATATGTGTATCTTGGTAATGAGATTTTAAAAGGATTAAATAATTTATATAGAAAAAAAAATATAAAATAAAAATAATTAAAGTAAAAAGAATTTTGGACAGCAGCTGCTGCCTCGATAGTGGCGCCCCGATCCGAGCGTTGGGTGTGTTTCGTTGTTGTTTTATTTAACCGATGCGTTTTAAAACTCGTTAAAACGCTTAAAATAATTAAAAATAGTAATTGGATGCTAGAAATTATGAAATTTGGTACCCAAGGTAATTGATGCGTTCTGGACGCAGCGGTGAAGTCGGATTTTTAATTTGAATTTTCTAAACTGTCCGAAATGGCCATAAAAGTTTCTGGTCAGAATGTAAAAATTTGGAACTATTGGGAGTTTGATGAAAACATTTGAAATTATCAAGTCTTAGTGATATTTTAATGGTATTGAGTGGATTAAATGTTTAAACACGGTCTAATACGTGATCGTTTCGTGTGTGTGTTATTTAGGACCTCGTTTCATAAGAGGGCGAAATTCTAATTGTGTTTGAACAACGTGTGTTTGCAACGTTCAAAGGTACACGCTTAGACCATACTGTTTATATGGTTGTGCAAGTAATGTTGTTTTATTCCTAATCGAGGCATTTGTAACCACATAAGGATTAGACACCTCAAATAATATGAAATAATTAAGTGTAAATTGAGAATTTATGTGTTTGTCACCCAGAAGGGTTGACGTTTGGTTATGTTACCCAAAAGGGTTAACAAATGGTTTGGAATATTATAAATTATTTTTCCCATGGCAGTTGTGGATCATTACGGTCACCATGGGGTATGCATACTTTAGCCTTTGGCGACCCGAACAGGACGGGCAACGTCTTAGGTAGGTGGTTGCCTTGGGATTAGCTCTCCCAAGTGTATTCCACCAAAACAAATTTGAAATTATACTTGTACGACCCGAACAGGGCGGGCAACGTTACAAGATTGGAAATATTGAATAAAGAATATGTATTAGAGCCTTTGCATGCTAGGGTAAACACAATGCTTGTATTCAACCTGTTTAATATATGTATGAAGTCTCTGACGTGTATTGGTTGTTCTTTGGAACCTGCTACGTGTTATCATACGACGTGCAGCAGGTTGACTGCAGGAGGGGGCTGGAGTGAGGATTCAGCTTAGAACCCGTAACCATCAAATCTAGACATACTTTGTAATGAGTCGAAATAACTCAGTTTATGTAACCAAAGTTTTTGACGTTTTCTTTTTATCTCGTACAACTTTTAGCTAGTCTAGAGGCCGGTGGGCTCTTGAGTTGTATGTAAAGACTTCCGCTGACTTGTTTTATTTTGCTTGGCGTTGTTTCCTGTGTTGACCATATTCCTTTTACCGTTGGAACGTTGACGATCCGAGTAAAAGTGAATTTTCTTTTGTGTCCGTTTGTGAACCGGAATCATGTTTTCATATGATTTTCCGGGTCACTTAAACCGGGCCGTTACAAATGGGGGAAATGTTACCATGGGGAACAACACAATATGTAAGGTTGTTGGGATTGGGAGCATTAAAATGAAGATGTTTGATGGAATGGTGAGGACCTTAACCGATGTAAGGTATGTTCCGGGCTTAAAAAAGAATCTTTTATCTTTGGGTACTCTTGACAAGATCGGGTGTAGAATCACTTGTGAAGGTGGAGTTATGAAGATTGCTATAGGTTCACTAGTTGTGATGAAGGGTAAGTTGAATGGGAGTTTGTATGCTCTTCAAGGTTCAACCATCCTTGGCTCGGCAAATGTTTCCACAAGCACAATGTCCGATCATGACACCAAACTTTGGCATTTGAGACTTGGTCACATGGGAGAAAGAGGTATGTTTGAACTCTCTAAACAAGGTTTATTTGATGACAAGAAATTTGGGAACCTTGGGTTTTGTGAACATTGTGTTTATGGGAAACACAAGAGATTTAGTTTCAAACCCGCCATTCACAACACTAAGGGAATTTTAGACTACATTCATTCCAATTTGTGGGGGCCTTCACGAAAGCCCTCCCTTAGTGGTTGTAATTATTTGTTGACCTTTATTGATGATTTCTCTAGAAAATTTTGGTGTTACTTCATAAAGCAAAAAGAATGAAGTTTTTGACGTCTTCTTGGAATGGAAGAAGATGATTGAAAAAAAGACTGGTAGGAGCATCAAGACCTTAAAAACCGATAATGGTCTTGAATTTGTTGATAATAAGTTTCTTAAATATTGTTCTAATGAAGGCATTGTCTGACATAGAACTTGTGCAGGGCGTCCTCAACAAAATGGCGTTGCGGAGAGGATGAATAAAACATTGTTGGAGAGGGCTCGGTGTATGCTAAAACAAGCAAATTTGGAAACAATTTTTGGCTGAAGCGGTGGCTACGGCATGTTATTTGATCAACCGCTCACCTCATACCGCCTTGAAATTCAAGTCGCAACAAGAAGTGTGGTACAACACTCCGATAAATTATTCTAGTCTTAGAATCTTTGGTTGTCCAGCTTATATTCATGTAAATGATGGTAAGTTAGAACTTAGGGCTTGAAAATGTATTTTTGTGGGATATGGAGTGGGTGTAAAGGGGTATAGGGTGTGGTGTAATGAATCAAAAAGAATAATTGTTTCTAGAGATGTTGTTTTTGATGAAAATAGCATGCTTGTATCTAGTATAGAAAAATCCATTGATAATAATATAAATGATGATGCATAAGTGGAGGGTCAACCTCCCAATATTAAAGATGATAAAATTGATGATGATCAACAAAGATCTCCATCTTTGTCCATGTTGAAATACACGAAGATGGTCGAATGCAACAAGAGGGGGGGTGAATTGTTGTGTATCTAACTTTACTTCGTTTTTCTTCTAATTTGCGGAATTTTAACAAACAAAATAAAGCTTAAACGTAAAAAGCAAAAGATAAAAAGGAGACAAAGATTTTACGTGGAAACCTTCTTGGCCTAATAAGAAGGAAAACCACGACCCCCCGGGATTTCAAAATTCTCACTATGTTTTAGGCAATTAAATACAATTACATAAAACAGTTTGCTTCACTTGAAGCTTCTCTTCTCTAGGCCTAATTCTCTTTCTCTATTCTCCCTTTCTCTTTCTCTATTCTCACTGTTGGCCTCTTAAGGTTTTGATGATGACTTCACTTATAAACAAATATATTTTTAGAGATTGTTTTGTAGGTATATATCCGATTTAGTTTGAATCGTTGATGAAGCCTATGACTTGGTTCGTGGAAGATGTACATGTCTTAATATGTCCAAGATGTTAGATAAGTGTTATAATGTTCAAAGTAGACGTACAGTCTACTGTTCCTAAAATGAACATTCTAACTAAAGTTGAAGTTGGAGACAGTACACTGTTCCTACGTAGCAGGTCTGGAGAATAACATCGACTGGAAAATTGCGAATTAATTATTTTCTGTTTTTAAGTTGATGTAATGGGTTAGAATTAATTTAATTGCTTAAATTAATTAGTTTAAGTTTTATTTTGTTTGCTAAAATTCCGCAAGTTAGAGCAAAAACGTAGTACAACTCAATACACAACAATTCACCCCCCCCCCCCCCTCTTGTTGCATTTGATCATCTCTTCATATTCCAACAATTGGTATCAGAGCCCTGTTCCTCATTTAATCAGGAAACCCTGAGGGCAGTATCCTGTTCCCTGGAAAGATGTTGAAGATGAACGAGCGCATGGAAGAGGGGTACTCCACACAAAGGCCACCCATGTTCGATGGGAAATTCTATACTTACTGGAAAAATAGAATGGAAATCTTCATAAAGGCCGAAAACTATCAAGTTTGGAGAGTCATTGAAATTGGAGACTTTGAGGTGACGACCATCAACTCCAACAATGAAGCTGTTCCAAAACCAATCACTGAATATGAAAAAGAAGATTTTCAAAAGATGGAGATGAACGCTCTTGCTATCAAGTTACTTCACTGTGGGCTTGGTCCAAATGAGCACAATCGTATTATGGGTTGCAAAACCGCTAAGCAGATTTGGGACCTGCTAGAAGTTACCCATGAAGGTACTAGTGAAGTAAAGAGATCCAAGATTGACTTGCTAATGTCCAAATATGAAAGATTCGTCATGGAACCGAGGGAAAACATTCAAGAGATGTTCACTAGGTTCACAAACATTACGAATGAGTTAGTCTCTCTTGGTAGAATCATTCCCGTTGATGAACAAGTTAGGAAAATACTTAGGAGTCTTCCTCAAGACGAACGCTGGAGAGCTAAGGTCACAGCCATCCAGGAGTCCAAAGATTTCACCAAGTTTAATTTGGAAGAGTTGGCTGGTTCCCTCATGACTCATGAATTGCATTTGGGAACAGCTGACAGTTCCCGTAATAAAGGACTGGCTCTGGCAGCAGATGATAGTGAAGAGTCAGACGCTGGTGAAGAGGAAGCTGCTATGTTGGCACGTAAATTCAAAAAATTCTTTAGGAACAGCAGATATAGAAATCAAAGAAACAACAAAGAAAAAGGAACTGCTAACTTGAAGACAAATTTTGAATGCCACAAGTGTGGGAGCACTGATCACTTCATCAAGGATTGCCCTCAATGGAAAAATGAGAAGGGCAAGGGAAAAGCAAGAGAAGTTGGAAAACAATATAAAAAGGGAAACTTCAAAACTGATTTTAGAAAGGCAATGATCGCAGCTTGGGTTGATACGGAGAGCGAGGCTGAGACAGAAGCTCCAGTGGAAGAAGAAACAGCAAACCTATGTCTCATGGCATCTCATGAAGAGTCTAAGGAAAAAGAGGTAATGTCTTCTACTCCATCTCCTAAACAACTGTCTAATTTAAGTAAGAATAAATTAATCAAATTGCTGTTAGAGACACAAGAAAAGTTGAATGAAAAAACAGCTAAGCGTCTCCAAATTGAGAAAGACCTTAACTTAAGTAAAGATCATATCTCATACCTAAATTCCTTTAGGATCGATGTGCAAAGTAGATTTTTTGATTTGTTAGATAAGAATATCATCTTAAAAGAACAATTGGAGAAATTAAAACAGGATTTCATTATTCTTAACATTGAATTATATCAAAACAAATTGCTAGGATTAAAATTGGTTGAAAATGATAAAACCACTCATGTGTTTAGCACGGAATTTCAAGAAATAAAATTAAAATTAGAATCATATGAAAAAGAAAATAAGTTTCTAAAAGATCAAATTAACTTAAGAGGAAAAGGGAAAATCAATGAAATTCCCAAATGGATTCCAAAATGCTAAAACCAAGAGTAAAGAAGGTCTAGGTTATGTTAAGAATGAAAAAAGGAAAAAGGTCTATGTAGATCTCCCTAATAGTAAAATCTGTTCCTTTTGTGGTAAAATTGGACACCTAAAATATCAATGTGTAAAAAGGGAACAGCACACTAAAGCAAATGAAACTTATGTCGAATGCATATGGATTGAGAAACATGATACCAATATAATCGACAGGGAACCCAAGGCTGACTGGGTTCCTAAACTTAACCATTAGTTTGCAGGTTCAAGTGAGGGGGAACAACTCATGGTATCTCGACAGTGGGTGTTCCAAGCACATGACGGGTGATAAATCTAGATTTCTCTCACTTGAAGCGTATGATGGGGGAACTGTAACCTTCGGTGATAATATGAAGGGTGAAATAATCGCCAAAGGAAAAGTTGGAAGGTCAAGCTCCCATGCCATTGACAATGTATTTTTAGTCGAGAATCTAAAACACAATCTTTTAAGTATTTCTCAATTTTGTGACAAAGGTAACTCTGTTAAGTTTATTTCTGAACGATGTATAATTTCTAGGAACAACACAGGAGACCCTGTACTAGAGGGAATCAGAAAAGGGAACACCTATGTGGTGGACCTGGACACTGTTCCCAGAAACAGTCTAACGTGTTTAAGCATTATAGAAGAAGACCCACTTCTTTGGCACAAGCATCTAGGTCATGCTAGCTATTCATTGATTAACACCTTAAGATCAAAAGACCTAGTAAGAGGATTACCAGCAATAAAATTCCTCAAAAATGAAATTTGTGATCCTTGTGCTAAAGGAAAACAAGTGCAGTCATCCTTTAAATCAAAGTTTCAGGTGACTACCTCTAGACCATTAGAATTAATTCATATGGATCTATGTGGACCTATGAGAACACAAAGCCGTAGTGGCAAAAGATATGTGTTTGTCATAGTTGATGATTTTAGTAGATTTTCTTGGACCTTATTTTTAGTAAGCAAAGATGAAGCTTTCGATGAGTTTGTATCCTTTGCTAATAAAATACAAAAATCTACCAATAATTTAATTGTTCACATTAGATCGGATCATGGCAAAGAATTTGAAAACTCAAACTTCATGAATTATTGTAATGAACATGGTATAAATCATAATTTTTCCGCTCCTAGAACACCACAACAAAATGGAGTGGTGGAAAGGAAGAATAGAACCTTAGAAGAAATGGCTAGGACCATGTTGATTGCTAGTGGTCTACCTAGGAATTTTTGGGCCGAGGCCGTCAATACTGCATGCTATATTTTGAATCGTGTGTTAATAAGACCAATCACTTCTAAGACACCCTATGAATTACTCAAAGGTGTTAAGCCAAATATTTCCTATTTTCGTGTGTTTGGATGCAAATGTTTTGTTCATGTGAATGGTAAACGAAATATAGGTAAGTTTGATGAAAGAAGTGATGAAGCAGTATTCCTCGGTTATTCATCACATAGCAAAGCTTACAGAGTTTATAATAAGAGAACAATGTGCGTAGAGGAATCTATTCACATAATTTTTGATGAAACTAACTTTTCAACAAGTGAACAGGAAACAAATAATATTAAAATAGGTCTTGCAAATTTAGAAGATGGTGATGAAGGAGTTAAAATGCAAGATCCAGGAACAGCAGGTGAACAGCCAATACAAGAAGAGGCAGGGGAAACTGACCAAATCCAGGAACTGCCAGCTCAACAGGACCAGCAGACTGTTCCCAATCCAGCTGTTCCCGCAGATCACCAAGATGATCCAGTAGCTGAACAAAATGCAAATCAAGATGCTGAATCAGAACATGCTACTGTTCCCTCCAGAGAATTTGTGCCTAAACCTTGGAAATACCAAAGTTATCATCCTCTTGATCTGATTATAAGTGATATGAATAAGGGAACACAAACCAGATCTCAATTGAGAAACTTTTGTGCACACTTTGCGTTCCTATCATCACTTGAACCCAAAAATCACGAAGAAGCTCTAAAGGATTCCGAATGGATAGTAGCCATGCAAGATGAATTAAATGAATTTGAAAGAAATAAAGTGTGGCACTTAGAACCCAAACCAAAAGGCAAGAAGGTAATTGGTTTGAAATAGGTATTTCGGAATAAGCTAGATGAGCATGGAATAATTGTAAGAAACAAAGCAAGACTCGTGGTCAAAGGGTACAATCAACAAGAAGGTATTGATTATACTGAGACATTTGCTCCGGTAGCAAGGTTAGAGGCTATTAGAATTTTAATTTCTTTTGCTGCATTTATGAACTTTAAGTTATATCAAATGGATGTGAAATGTGCTTTCTTAAATGGATTTCTTGATGAAGAAGTGTTTGTTGAACAACCTCCAGGTTTTGAGAATACCTCATGTCCTGATCATGTCTATAAGCTTGATAAAGCTCTATATGGCTTAAAGCAAGCTCCTAGGCAATGGTATGAAAGACTGTCAAAGTTTTTGATACAAAATAACTTTGTTAGAGGAAAAATCGACAAAACCTTGTTCTTTAAGAATAAAGGTTCTCATATTTTGGTTGTTCAAATTTATGTTGATGATATTATTTTTGGTGCTACTAATGATTTATTATGTAAGGAATTTGCTAACCTAATGGGCACAGAATTTGAAATGAGCATGATGGGAGAACTAAATTTCTTCCTTGGTTTACAAATTAAACAAACTGAAAATGGTATTTTTATTCATCAACAAAAATACATAAAAGAACTTCTAAAGAAATATGGACTAAACAACGCTAAAACCAACCATACACCAATGGCTACAAATGTTAGATTAGATGAAGACCTAAAAGGAACTAACGTAGATCAAACAATGTATCGAGGCATGATAGGTTCCTTATTATATCTAACTGCAAGTAGACCCGATATTTCATTTAGTGTTGGTTTATGTGCTAGATTTCAATCAAATCCTAAAGAATCACATCTCACGGCAGTCAAACGAATTTTAAGATATTTGAAGGGAACAAACGACTTGTCCTTATTTTATCCTAAAAGTGATGTTTTTGATTTAAAAGGTTTTAGTGATGCAGATTATGCAGGTGATCTAGTTAATAGAAAAAGCACGTCAGGTACGGTACAATTTCTTGGCTCTTGTTTAGTTTCATGGAGTTCCAAGAAACAAAACACGGTTGCATTATCCACAGCCGAAGCTGAATACGTGGCAGCAGCAGCTTGCTGTTCCCAAATGCTTTGGATAAAACAGCAACTAAGAGATTTTGGTATTAAATTTGAATGTGTTCCTATTTATTGTGATAATACCAGTGCCATATGTATATCTAAAGATCCAGTGCATCATTCACGAGCTAAACATATACATATTAGACATCATTTCCTTAAGGATAACGTAGAACACAAAAATATTGTATTAAAGCATGTCAATACTAATGAACAAGTTGCAGACATTCTGACCAAACCGCTTCCAAGGGAACAATATGAAAAGATGAGATTGGAACTTGGTATGATCAAGCTCCACTAAAGTTGGTTGCATAAAATTTCCAATGAAGCATCATGAAAAAAGAGGGTCAGGAATCAACCTCAAAATTTTGATTGAAAATCAATTATTGCATGGATCAGGTAAACACGTAATGAAGTTTGTACTATGAATATTTTCTCGTTTGCATGTTGTCAGTTTGATCAGACCACAGCAATATGTTCGTTATTTTCTTTATAATTTTTTTTTTCATAATTCATCCTTTTTCTATCTTGTTTTCATATTTTATTTTAATATTCATAATTTATTCATATTTCACATTTTTCTTAAAAATGTACGGCCAACTTAAATTAAAAATAATGGGAAACGGTTTTAATCCCAAACAATCTTTCCATATCAAAAGCCATGATGAATGGCATTGATGAGAAAGGACGTGAGGTAACCGTCAACTCTCTTTAAAAACCGTTTATCACATCAAATCACTCAAACCATCATCTTCCTTCTTCAAAAACCGTCACAAGAAACCGTCCTTCTTCTTCCTCAACCTTTCAAAATTCAAACATGAAAACACCAAAATCAAGCAAGAAAACGCCTAAATCAGGAAAGAAAGCCTCTACATCTCACCAAAACACCCAGCCAAAACCTTTAAAAATAGTTCTTCCACCACCATTATTATAGGATGTACCACCCATACCAACTGAAACCACACAAGAATCACCAAAACACTCCACTGAACCCACAGGTACCAAAAGAAAGATTTCAACAGGTGGTTCATCTTCCAGAGTAGTTAAGCGTTCAAAGCATGTTGATCCAAACAGTGCTGAAGAGGTTTCAAAGGAGATGACAGTAGGGTTCGGGTTGGATAAATATTGGTATGATTCTACTAACTTTCCTAGATTGCATGACATTTTAAAATATCAAGAATGGGAATCATTGATGTCAAATTTCAGTTGCAATTCAATTTTTCCAAACCTAATGAGAGAATTTATTTTAAATTTCTCAAATGATGGTGGAATGTGTTCTAGTGTTGTTAAAACTGTTAAAATTGAATTTAACAGTGCTTTATTAGGGGAATGGTTTAATGTTCCCAATGTTGGTTTTGATACATATTATATTGGGTCGAAGATTGCATTTTCTGGCATCAATGAACGAACAATTCTAAAATTTTTAGGAGTTGATCAGAAAGGGAAAATCAGTCACAATGTTCTGTCTCCTATGCATAAGTTGTTGTACAATGTTGCTCGCAGATTCATTTTACCACGAAACTCAAAACGTAGTCAAGTGAGTTTGCGTGACGCCACTTTAATTTACTGCATGGAAAAACATATTAAAATAAATTTTCCTTCATTGATGATCTCTCATTTATCAGACTGCATTGAAAAGAAAAGTTTCATTGGTTATGGAGGGTTGCTAACCTAGATATTTAGAAAATTTGAGGTCCCATTGGAAGGGTTGGAGTTCCCAATGGGTCCCAATATGTAAATTGGTGCTAAATGTTTACAAAATTTGCATTTGAAATTGAATGATGAGGGGGTATTGATGCATGAGGAGGTTGTTGAAGTAGAATCTGATGAGGAAGATATTGAAAAAGAAGAAGAAAAATTGAGGGAGAGAGATCAGGAAGAAAAAGAGGAAAAGGAGCAAGAGCCTGTTCCCACTGACCATATTGAAACAGAAGAAAAAGGGGAACAGGATGGAGAAGCTAGTAAGGGGGAAGCAGAACAGGAGGGAGCCTTAGGAGAAGAAGCTCATCACAATCTTTGTGATGATACAAGTGATGAAGAGATTGTGATAGCTCTGAGGAAAAAGGATAAATTCATTAAGAGGAAGAGTAGGAGGTTAGCTTCGAAACGCAAGGCTACTGTGGTTGATGAAACACCATCTGACACCATACCTGAGCCGACACCTAATGAACCTTCCTCTCCCAAGCCAACCACATCACCACCTCCATCACCAATACAGTCTACACCACCACCTTTTCAGTCACACACTTCACCTGATGTAGGTTGTACTAACTATGATTCTGTTCCTGCAGCTTCTTTAGACTCTGTCCTCTCTAAGCTAAATGACCTCCAGTCTCACTTCCTTGCATTTCAAGATGAAACTCGTGTCTCGCTTGCTTCAATTGTGGATCAGCTAAACCAAATGGAACAACGTCTTGGTGCCAAGCTGGACACAGTGGAAGCGCAGACTGAGTACATTGATGAAGAAGAGACCGCCCCTTGATCCCTTTCCTCATAATTTTTATGATTTGTTGGCTGTAATATTAATCAAACAACTTCACTTTTTAGTCTTTGTACCATCTGAGGTACAAAGTTGTATTGTTGAACAACTGCTACTATTTTCTTTGTTTTGATTTCTGGTCTGTGAACACTAACAATATGCAGATTTGATTACTTTTTATGGTGCATCCTTTTATTATTGTTTTTTGCTTTCATCACTGACAAATCTATATGGTTTGTGCTGAGGTTTGATAACCCCAATTCTTTTTGATTGATGACAAAAGGGGGAAGATTATGCACAAACTTAAGAAGAGCAGTGAATACACAGTAACATATCTTGGTTGATTTATATTGTTTCTTATTGATGATAATGTGCTGAGTTTATGATAGCTTTATGATCATCTGTGTTCTGTGTTTTCAAGTTGATGGATATTTACTTGTTTTTGTGAATTTGTTTTCAAGTTGTTTTTGTTGAAAATACTTAATAATTTGTGTTAGTTTTATTATGTTAGTTTAATAATGTCAGTTTAGTTATTTATTTTAGTTTATTTCATTTATGTTTTAGATTAATTAAATTTTGAAAATTTTTAAACATATTTGATATTATGGAGTAAATTGTTTTATTATGTATGCTTGGTAAATTATATTGTAACGAGTTGATTTGCTAAGTTATTTAGAGTTGCTTTAATCTCTAGTATGCTCTAAGAATTTTGTTTTACTCTATTTTACTTAAGTTTGTTTATAAAGTTTGTCCTCATCAAAAAGGGGGAATTTGTTGGCCTCTTAAGGTTTTCATGATGACTTCACTTATAAACAAATATATTTTTAGAGATTGTTTTGTAGGTATATATCCGATTTAGTTTGAATCGTTGATGAAGCCTATGACTTGGTTCGTGGAAGATGTACATGTCTTAATATGTCCAAGATGTTAGATAAGTGTTATAATGTTCAAAGTAGACGTACAGTCTACTGTTCCTAAAATGAACATTCTGACTGAAGTTGAAGCTGGAGACAGTACACTGTTCCTACGTAGCAGGTCTGGAGAATAACATCGACTGGAAAATTGCGAATTAATTATTTTCTGTTTTTAAGTTGATGTAATGGGTTAGAATTAATTTAATTGCTTAAATTAATTAGTAAGTTAATTGGCAAATCTATTTTTAGGTTTTCTAAAAATAGCCCAAGACTTTTTCTTGATTAGATTTAGATCTCCTATTTTTTAGGATCTTATGTTTTAAACTCCTATGCTATTTTTAGCATTAAGGAAACTGATTTTTCTTTGAGCAAATAACAGCCGGACACTTTCTTAATTCCACCACCTTTTTGAGAACGTGGGGAAGTGGAGGTATGTGTGAGATAGTGGACGTTATGCTTATGGTAACTGCTGGCTGTTCCCTCTATAAATAGAAGGGACTTTGCTCGAACCAAAAAATAAATCTAAGAGAATCCAAGAGGATCCAAGAGAATAAAAGAGTGTCCTTAAGGTGAGATCAAAATAAGAGAAATATTTTGTTCTTGAATTTGCCAATTAATTCATTATATTTTTCTTGAGCAACTACTTAATTTTAATCTTCTTGAGAAATGGCCTTGTAAGGGTTAATGAGTGTTTTGTTGTAATTAGACTTGTGGGAAGTCTAAGGGAATAGAGAAGAGAAGCGTGAGAAGAGAAAGAGAAGGAGAAAGAAGAGAAAGAGAGTTAGGCCTAGAGTAGAGAAGCTTCAAGTGAAGCAAATATTGTTTGGTGTAATTGTAATTGATTGCCTAAACATAGTGAGAATTTTTGAAATCCCGGGGGGTCATGGTTTTTCCTTCTTATTAGGCCAAGAAGGTTTCCACGTAAAATCTTTGTCTCTTTTTATTTCTTGCTTCTTAAGTTTAAGTTTTATTTTGTTTGCTAAAATTCCGCAAGTTAGAGCAAAAACGTAGTACAACTCAATACACAACAATTCACCCCCCCTCTTGTTGCATTTGATCATCTCTTCATATTCCAACACTCACGATTCTCTTTTCAATTCCATTAGACTTTTTCGTAAGTCTAATTACAACAAAACACTCATTAACCCTTACAAGGCCAATTTTCAAGAGATTAAAAATTAAAATAATTACTTAAGAAAAATATAATAAATTAATTGGCTTTTAAAAACAGAAAATATTTTTCTTAAATGATCTCCCTTTAATGGACACTCTTGGATTGAAATCAGTTTGAACAAAGTTCCTCCTATTTATAGTGGGAACAGACAGTAGTTACCTCAGGCACACCTCCCACTATCATCCACGTTCTCAAAAAAAAGATAGTGGAATTGCCAAAAGAATAAATGACCGGCTGTCATTTGCTCAAAGATAAAATCAGTTTCCTTAAGCTAAAAATAGCATAGGAGTTAAAAAGAACAAGATCCTAAAAAATAGGAGATCTTGTTTTAGCCGTCCAAATTTGAAAGGAGACTTATTCAAAATGAAGAATAAGTCTTCTCCACATTTTAGGCGTTTAAAAAAACTTTTTGCCAATTAATAAATTAGTTTAATTAAGCAACTAATTAAACTTTTAATCTTTTACATTAACTAAAAACCAGAAAACATAATTTTCGTAACTTCTAGTCAATGTCTTCTCCAGACCTGTATCGTGGGGAACAGCGTACTGTCTCCATCTACAACTTTCGTCAGAATGTTTACTCTAGGAACAGTAAGCTGACTTCTAAAGCAATTGTCCAACTTCTTGGATATTCAACACACGTACAGCTTCCACGAACAAAGTCCTAGGCTTCATCAACGATTAATACAATCGGATATTCACCTACAAAACAATCTCTAAAACATGTTTGTTTATTTAGAAGTGAAGTCATCATCAAAACCTAAGAGGCCAACAGTCCACAACTAGGCAAAGAAGGAAGATCGTGGCTCCAAGGAGGTATATTGAAGAATGTGATTATGTTGCCTATGCTCTTAACATTGCTAGCAAAGTCGAAGAATTACATGAACCGAGCACGTACAAGGAGGCTATGGCCTCAAATGACTCAAGCAAGTGGTTGATAACAATGAAGCAAGAGATGGAGTCTCTTGCAAAGAATGAAACTTGGAATATTGTTGAAGCACCAAAGAAAAAGAAAATTGTTGGGTGCAAGTGGATATTCAAGAGAAAGGAGGGTCCTTCTAGTAACATTCCTCCCATTTACAAAGCAAGGGTAGTTGCAAAGGGATACTCTCAAATTGAGGGTGTTGATTTTCATGAAGTTTTCTCACTGGTGGTGAAACACTCTTCTATAAGGGTATTGCTTGCTTTGGTGGCGATGGAGGATTTGGAGTTACATCAATTAGATGTAAAAACAGCGTTTCTTCACGGTGAGCTTGAAGAAGAAATTTTTATGAAGCAACCGGAAGGTTTTGAGGTAGCCGGTAAGGAAAATCATGTGTGTAGATTGAAGAGGTCATTGTATGGGTTGAAGCAATCTCCGAGGCAATGGTACAAAAGGTTTGAATCCTTTATGATTTCACATGATTGTATTAGAAGTTCTTATGATAGTTGTGTCTATCTTAAGAAATTTGAAGATGGTTCTTTATTATATTTGCTCTCATATGTTGATGACATGCTAGTAGCATGTAGTTCTTTGTTTAAGGTGGAGAACTTGAAAAAGTTGCTTTCAAGTGAATTTGATATGAAGGATCTTGGTGAAGCCAAGAAGATTCTTGGGATGGAAAATTTGAGAGATCGGGCTAAGGGTATCCTATACCTAAGCCAAAGGAAGTACATTGAGAAAGTTGTGCAACGTTTCTCTATGGATGATGCTAAAGGTGTGTCTACTCCTCTTGCTTCTCATTTCAAATTGTCCAAGAAATTGTGTCCACAAACAAGATGGAAGAAGAGCAAATGGTAAGAATCCCATACACTAGTGTCGTTGGTCGTGTTATGTATGCCATGGTGTGTTCTAGACCCGACATAGCTCATGCGGTGAGTTTGGTGAGTAGATATATGTCGAATCCGGGGAAGGGACATTGGGAGGCACTGAAGTGGTTATTGAGGTATTTGAAAAACACTTCTAATGTTTGTCTCATGTATGGGAAGAATTCAAGCGAGCTAACCGGGTTTTTTGACTCGGACTATGGTGGTAACCAAGTTTGAATTATGTGTTGACTTGGTTGGTTTAGCTCCTTGCTTGAGATAATGCTTTTTGGGGCATTTGAGGTGTGTAAGTTTTTTCTTTTGTTTATGAAGTGGATTGATTAATGTTTTGACAAGGGTGAACTCAAGTCAAGGTGGAGATTGTTATGAATGGTATCACATGTGTGACTTGAGTGCACAATTGAAGTGTGTATTCATGTGTGTGACTCTTGGTTTGTGGAATCCAAAAGGGTGTAGTTATGTGGAGAGTATTCATGGAAATTATTGGTGTTAATGAAGATTAATGAAGAAGTAGAAAGGATTTGATTTATGTTTGTTCGATCAGAATTCTGACAGAGGAAGCAGAATGGTCGCTCGACCTACCCGCTCGACCGAGCGAGCCTTATTGGTAGGTCGAGCGGTCAGACAGAATGATCCAGAATGCATATGATGCTCGCTTGACCGAGCCACTCGACCGAGCGAGCTCTCTGTTCCGGTCGAGCGGATCCTCTAATGTGCATGGGATGCTGATTTTTGACCTTTCAAATTCTTGGAGTTATTTCATATTATTCATTACTCTATATTAATACTATATTCAAGTGAGCTATTGACATTCATGTACCTAGTACTATATATAGAGCTCTCATACTCACACATCAAAAATATCAAACACAACCCCTAAGCCAAACACATAGCCTTTTGTTTTTATCTCTTACTCAATTGTAATTCTTCATTTGTAAGTGTTGTTTATACATTCTTGATATAATATAAACAGAAACTACACACCTCGGAGGACGTAGCCATCATTGGGTGAACCTTCTTAAATCTTTGTGTCTCTTTTGTTTCGTTTACATTGTCAAACATTGTTTTGTTCATTGTTGTATGTATCGTTCTTAACATCGTAACGGTTTTGGCAAACATTTTCAGATTCATGATATCCTTTTCAACAATTTTAATTTTAAAGTTATTCTAAGTTGGATGACTTTCACTTTTATCACCTATTTGTTTAAATCCCAAATTTAATTAGGGCTTTACTAAATTTATAATATGTCTTTCTTGTTCAACTACCCAATCAGTAAATCTCAGGTCATTTGTATGCTCAGACACAGACCGAACAAAAGCGCAGCTGCTCTTTCTTCTTCCATTCTATATATTTTCCTCTCGATGTACACCCCTACTAAATAAATTCTAATGAGCTTAATTTGAATTATGTGTAAAGGAGATTTATTATTAACTGATAAATTTGTAAAAGGAGTAGTTGTGGAAAGTTTGGTGTTGATGACATTAAATTGTGAAATGTTGATTGGGATTGAAATTTGAGATATTATTTAGTTTTATTTCATTTTGGATTTTACTTGAGAATTATTTTAAGAAATGGGGAATAAATTGAGTTTACTTATTCATGTATATAGTTCGTAGAATCTTGAAGTACATTATTTAATGTTAAAATAAAGGCAAAATTACCTAATATATATCTCATTTTTGTAAAAACTACCTTATGTAAAATTTTTTACAAAAAACTATCTAATATAATACAAATCCTTGCAAATAAGTACTTTTTAGCAAATTTCATTTGTTGACCGTTAGTTTTAGACGTTGAGCACCACGTGACAGTCACGTGACTAATAAATGTCTCCTTCTTCTTAATTGAGCTTCATTGTTTCCGAAGCTTTGTTTCAAACACCCAAATCATCCATCTAACTCCCACTTTCTCATCCTTATTCCTCTATACTTCCTCTCATTGAAAGATCTAACGTATAATGATATGTCTTTCTTCTCAATTATGGTTTTCTAGTTCATTGTTGTATTTTAGGATTAATTTATATTTTTTTTCGTTTTAGCAATACACACTGTATTTTAGGGTTAATTAATCTACTAATTTCAATTCTCCAAGTTGATTTTCGTAAGGTTATTTAACTTCTTTTATTGCGTTAATTTTTAGGTTTTCAATTGATCTTCATGTTTATATTACTTCTATACATTTAATAATTGAATGGAGGCAAAGTTTTGAATTATTTTTCAAGTTTTTGATTTTCATCGTCGAAGAAATTAGCATGATTTAGATTCATTAAGCATGCTTATGCCGAACGTATTCAATCATCAATTTTTATTTTCTGCGTTCAATTTGTTGATGTTTCGGTTGCAATTGTAGGACAACATTATGAAGCTTGACACAAGTGGTCTTGAATCGGCTGCTCTATTTTTCCGGAACAGTGATGTTGTCTTTGATGGCGTGCAAATGACCCCTTCCTTTGAGCTCCCTGCTAAGTAAACCAAAGCTCATTGAAGAATGCTTGTGAAAACAACGAAGCTCATTGAAGAAGATAGGACAGATTTAATTAGTCACGTGAGACTCACGTGATGGTCAACGGATAAAACTAACGGTCAACAAATCAAATTCGTTAAAAAGTAGTATTATGCAAAGATTTGTATTATATTAGTTAGTTTTTTGCAAAACATTTTACATAAGGTAATTTTTTTTAAAAATGGAGTATAGATTAGGTAGATTCTTATAATTTTGCCTAAATAAATTCCATATGCAAATTGAGTTCTTAAGTGTTTGCTTTGATATTGCTATAGATTGAAATGTAGAACGCACTTTGTTATTGTAGGTCAATTAAAGAGGAATGTAGTATTTGAGTATATTCAAGAAATGATATCCAAGGAGTTTGTCATTCAAATTATGAATATGAGTAGAGTATAAAACGATATTTGACAGTTGATTAAGTATTGGTACTTGGTAGTTTGGACATGAAGTACAGATAGTGAGATTGTATATGATGAATCGAATTTACTTAACAAATATATATATGATCAAGAATGTAAACTGATATTTGTATATATTGGGATATGACGATGAATTCAAGTAGGAAATAGGAAATTGATAATGACGAATGATTGTGAACTTGTGGTGTTATAAGCATGAAACTAATAGTTTAGTATTGTAAATGAGGTTTGATAGACTATATATTGGAAATATAGAACAAAACGGTGAAAGTCAAAATGCTACGAAAAGATATATATAAATTATAAAGAGTAATTACGATCATGAGATTGGTTGTGTTGAGTTGTAGTTTATATGTTGATGGTGAATTAAGGTTCCAAACATGAATTTAGAATAATTTGGTATTTGAATATATTCTAAGAAAAATAAATGTGAGTTTGGAATGTGAGATTAATATGGGTGAACTGTATATTAAATTAATAAGTAGAACTTGATAATAACATAGTAGAATATAATGATGTGTGATTATACCACAAATTGATATGTGAGGAGAAAATTATGCCTATTTTAGGTTTTTGCTAGTAATTTCAAAGTTTGGATATTCAATTATTATTCTGAATCTTAATATTAATTTTACTAAATTAAAGGAGTGTTTTAGTAGTTTGATATTAGTTACTTCAATGATCAGAGGTAATTGGTGAAAGAAATAAGATATAAGAATTAGTTGTATCATAGTTTAAATAAAAAGTTGTTTTATAGAATCAAAGTTAAGCAAAGCTCATTAGCTAGCTAAGTCAAATCTATGACTGAGCTTGTTGTCTTACTGTAATTGAAATGGTTAGATTTCTTACTTAAATCTTTAATAGTTACCAGAACAGTTAGCAAAGGTGTGTATTTTCGCTTTGGTTGAGATTGGTTTGAATACAAGGAGTTGTTCTTCCTAAATAAAAACTTGTTTTTCGAACCTTGAAATCATAGAATAGTTACAGAAAGGATATAAATGGTTTTATGTTTTGAAAAGGTTGAGACTACCTCAATGGCGTCTCAAGGAATTGGAACTTCGTCGGGATTGTCTCGACACTACATAATAGTTGGTGGGTACGTTGATCATTACCTTGGAGTTAGATCTTCTGCTACGGTTTGGCCGTTTGTGGGGTGTGCACACTAGGGATCTTTGTCTAATAGTTATCTGAAGGGCCTAGCTAGCCCAATGGAAAAGAAAGTTCGTTCCATTCCATAGATTTATGACTTAGAGACTTTGAAAGGAAAAGTTTTAGTAAAGAAAATAGAAAAAAAAATATTTATCCGTTCTATAGATTCATGATTTCAAGATTTTGAAAGAAAATGTTTTAGCAAAGAAAACGGAAAAGTATTTGATTTATAAAAACTGAAAAAAAAAAGAAAAAAAAATTATATCAGAGTGATAAAGTAGTATGTTTGCAAAGAAAATGATTTGTAGGATGTAATTAATGTATCTTTCCAGCATGTATGGGTTGGGTTATCGTATGGAATCTAGCATAGTTTGTTTGGCTACAGGTAAATGAAGGTTAGAATCAGGGCAGAGAGCAATATCCACTCATTTTGTGTATATATATAGTTATAATATATCCTTTTCGTCATAGTTTTACGTATTTAAAATTAAGCTATATAAATGTGTACTCAGCATAAGCTGATTGTGTGGTTTTGTTTTTTGAACATGTCCTGGTGAAGGACAGATTTTAAGATCAAAGAAGTCAACGGTAGCTCAAAGCGTAAAGATCAGTAATCAACAAAGTAATGTCAACCAATCATATAAGAGAATGTAAGTAAAGGAAACTTTTTTTTATCTAAAATTATATTAACACTGTTTTTAGGAATTTTTTTGGAGAAAGAATCCATTCTACGAGGTGAAGTGATTTCGAAATGTCTGGCACTTCTGTCACTGGCTGGTTGTTATTTTGAAATGTTGGTTTTGAACTTGCAGGGTGACTTTAAGTCAAAAGGACAAATTTTGGTTTATACGATTTATAAACGGAACTCTGTTGGAATTTCTACATTGGAATTTTTACAGAAATTTATATATTTAAGTCAAAAGGTCAAAAATATTTTTTTGTTAGTTGTGGTCTCCATAATTTTTCTACTATGGTTCTCGCTTTTCCTTCATTAAATTTATTATTCAATAAAATAATATCTCCACTAGCTAAAAGATTTAATTTTTTTTTCTTATTTATCGTGAACATTCCTTATGAGAATTTTAGTGCGACATCACTCTATTTAAACAACTCATCAATTATGGTATTAGATTAGCTCTTACACTAAATAGTCCAATAAATTGATATTCTTTGATCCAATCGATAATTTATATGTATGACCATCATAGGACTCGATTATAGTTAGGAGTGTTCAAAATCGGATACCGGATCCGAAAATTCGGATATCCGGTTTTTTAATGCTGAAAATCACTATCTGGTTCTGGTCCAAAAAATCAGATATCCGGTTTAATCCGAATCAAATACCAGATATTTGATTTATAATTTTTTGTAAACAATTTAATGTTTTTTTCCACATAAATTATTAAACTCACTTCACTTTCTTTCTTTAATAAAGCTTATTTTTTAAACTTTATACAAATCATTCTGGAAATATAATTTGATTTCAAAAGTCTAAATTAATTAACAATAAATTAGTTATACAGCCTAGTTATAAATGAAAACTGTCAGTAAATGTAACAACCTTAAAAAAATATAATTAAAAAATATTTATATATTTAAACAATAAAAAAATCGGGTATCCCATATCCGGTTTTGCCAACATTCCGGCCCCGATCCGGTATCCGGTTTTAAAACCGGATACCCAGTCCGGATTATCTGATTTTCAACAACCGAATAATTTATCCGGTTTTTAAAATCGGATACCGGATATTCCGAATCGGATATTTTTGAACAGCCTCAATTATAGTAGCACTAAACTAATCAAATTAACATACAAATTAAAGTTGATTTCGAGAAAAATATTAACAGCGCAATTTTAAGCTCCTTGATTATCGTTTTACACTAAGATTATTAAAATTAATTAATAATATTCATGTCTAAAATTAAATTATTATTTTAAAGATTTTTTGTATTTAAACTAGTAGAAAATTTGAATAAATGCTTGTTTTATTTGAAATTGTGTGTATTTATTCTATTAATGTAAATAATTAAATATTTAAAATAAAGCTAATATTAATATTATAAAATAAACTTAAGTTTTAGTTGCAAAAATAAATAAAGCAGTACCACTACAACAAAACATGGAGTATTTAGACGCTTGATCAACTGTCTAAAAAATACGGAGATTTCATACGTGAAAATTTAACAAACAAAATGCTTCAAAAAACAAAAAAAAAGGAAAAATAGATCTAAAATAAACCGCCCAAACCAAAAAGTTGAGAAAAACCGCTTCTAATTAATTCAGTGTAAAAGAATCCCGCCCATATTCATCACTTTCATTAGTTCACAGCGCCTAAACCTAGCAACATACATTCATCCTCTCATTGTAACAACCCGACTTAGCGTTGACTAAGTAAACATGATCATCACTGGGTTCGTTTCCCAAGAAATTGAAATCACACTTCAAAAACTCGAGCAAAGGGATCACAAGCTCTTCAACGTGACTAACTCAGCTAAATCCCAAAACCAACATCTAACTAAAACACAAGATAATCATACAATTCCCTACAAGTCCAAAATAACCAACACAACCAAATCTAATACACATTTCAAGATTCAACAACATTTAGGGTTTAACACATGAATGAAAGATTATACAAGGGAAAGTATATGAATAAGAGCATAATTATCAAGGAAAAACAAGGAAAGAAATCAAGAAGGACTATCTTCTGTTTGCAGCAGCAAGAAACCGAAAAATTCAAGTTCAAAGCTTTATTTTCGGCTTGGATTTGATGTTTAATCAACAGGACCAAAAACTCACTCAATCCTTCCTCAAATCGGCAGGATTCAAGTTAAGGAAGGAAGTTTTCGGATGCTTCTACACTCATTGTGGTTCGAATTCAGAGGAGAGTGAGCAAGAAAGATCAATTAGTCATAATTTACACAAAACAATCAAGAATGTAGAGCATTGATCATTTACCTTAAAAAAAATATCGCAGAGAAAAAGGATGAACTGATTTCGCAACATAGATCCTTAAGAACTCAGAGGGAAGGAGAAGGTGTGAGTCCTGCCGTTGTTATTTTTCGAAGTAAAGCTTCAAAGAAGGCTACGTAAGGGCTGAACTCATTGAAAATTTCAAATCAAGATTACATGGTTGCACTCGAAAATCAGCGAATTGAATGAGAAAGAAGGTTGTTCAACTTTTGAAGAACTTAAGCAAGGATTTTGACCATTTTCAGAGGGAATGTCATGAAGGAGGAAGGTGTTATTGGGTTTGTGGTTTGGCTGGTTTTTGGGTTTGTCGAGGTGAGAGAGGGAGAAAGGGTTTGCGAAGAGAGGAGAAATGAAGAAGATGATGAATAGTTAAATGCGTGAAACTGGTTTCTAATTTCATAATAATTTATTTATTTATTTATTTAATTTTTTTTTAAAAGAAGAAGTTAAATTAAGAATATTTTATGTCATGTGTATTTAGAATCATTCTCGCACTGATAATTCTCTTAAACTTACTCGTCTTAAAATATTAATTTTCCCAAATGTTACATTCTACCCAACTTGAAGTAAACTTCGTCCTCGAAGTTAAACTAAGTCTCAAGCATAGATTCAAATATCTAGCTAACATACATATCGTAAAGCTATGAACTGTAACAACCCGACTTGCCGTTGACTGAGTAAACAGGATCATCACTAGCTTCGTTTCCCAAGAAATTGAAATCACACTTCAAAAACTCGAGCAAAGGGATCACAAGCTCTTCAACGTGACTAACTCAGCTAAATCCCAAAACCAACATCTAACTAAAACACAAGATAATCATACAATTCCCTACAATTTCAAAATAACCAACACAACCAAATCTAATACACATTCCAAGATTCAACAACATTTAGGGTTTAACACATGAATGAAAGATTATACAAGGGAAAGTATATGAATAAGAGCATAATTATTAAGGAAAAACAAGGAAAGAAATCAAGAAGGACTATCTTCTGTTTGCAGCAGCAAGAAACCGAAAAATTCAAGTTCAAAGCTTTATTTTCGGCTTGGATTTGATGTTTAATCAATAGGACCAAAAACTCACTCAATCCTTCCTCAAATCGGCAGAATTCAGGTTAAGGAAGGAAGTTTTCGGATGCTTCTACACTCATTGTGGTTCGAATTCAGAGGAGAGTGAGCAAGAAAGATCAATTAGTCCACTGAACTCTAATGATCTCGACATTTGCCTTGCTTCAACTAGCTTAAAATGTCATGCTTTAGCTCCTCTTGTTACTAGATTTAGGAAGTTGGAAATATCAACCACATTGTCTTCTTGTTGCTAGATATTTGAAGCAAATTCCATTACTTTTCATGTCTATGAAACACAATGTCATTTTTGTTTTGCAAGGGAAACGATCTTACTCCTGTCTTTTGCATTTATATAGAATATACACTATATACTATTTTAGGCGGTTTGAATTTGTAATATTTGTTGGTGAAGATCTCGCATATTGATTTGTTGGGATTCAGCCATTCATGCTTTGGCATTGTGTGTAGGTAGTTGGAAAATAGTTTCCAAATGTTCAATGATTTATGACTTTTGCTAGAATTTCTTATTTTGGAATTGCCAATTACAGTTTAAGTGGTAGAATGGAAATAGAGATACCCACAACTATTTTAAGGTCTCTTTTGTAAATTTACGTTGTATCTTTAATTGCAAATCACCATGGACCACCAAAAAGGTCCTTTTAGGGGTTTAAATGTGTTTCTTTCTTCCTTGAAAAAGATTGGTATCTTAAGTTCATTCTTTTCATGTGAAAGTTTGTCAATGGAATAAATTAGGTGTATGTAAAAGTTTCATGTTTTATGATGTGTGCTTATAGCTCTATACTGCATGAGAAGTGAAAAGTGAATTGTGCCTTGTAGTCCCAGAAAATAAGTAATATGGTGCAAAGGTTCTCCATAAGTTATGTTTTTCGATGTACCTTTATGATTTATGGCAGATCACCACGTGCCACCAAAGGTCAACTGCTGGCAAGAACCAATGAATCCTGGTAACTGGAAAGAAGAACATGTTAGTCTTCAATATGGTGTATTTTTTTTGTAAAAGTGTGCTTTGATTGTTAGTGAATGTTGAATAGTTGATAATTATAAAAATTAGTTATAATATATCATGTAATAATTGTCTAGCGCTTCAAATATGTAGTTGATGCTACAAACTATAAGATCTTCTTCTAAAGAGATGAGGTTTTGTTTTTGGAGAGTCAAAAGTATAGAAGTAGCCTCAAGTTTTTTTTTCATTTTGGAAATGTCACCATATAAGTGAATTGAGAATTTTGAGCTGTGTGGGGTTGGAGGGGTGTTTGAAAGCAAAAATATATGTTGGACTGGGTAATAAGTATGTTTACACTTCGGCAACCTCGTAGGGTTATATTTTCTATATCTTGATGACCTCATTTCTTTCGATGGGAATATATTGGTCATCACCTCTAGTGATGTAACCAACATCTATTCATGTACTTGTTTTGATGTGTTCATTGATCTTATTACAATTGTAGAAATTTCCTTTGTTATTGTTGGTCAATTGAAGATTTATGTGTTATTTGGGCATATTCTAAGAAAGTAATATTGAATAAGTTTGTATTGAATTATAATTATCGAATAAGTTTGTAAGTTGGATGTAAATTGGAATTTGATAATTATTTGAGAATTCGAACCAGAATTAGACAATAAGTTGGTATTTGAATTGAATAAGTAAATTGAAGATGAAGTCGATAGTGAATTGATGTTGTGGTATGTCGAATTCAAGTAGAAAATCAAAATATGACTACATAGCTATTCTGATGAGTCGTATTAATTAGAGATGATAGAATGATTTTGAATTGTGTTATATTAGTATTTTAGTGAGTTGTGTGAATTGAGAATGTGAATATAATTTGAATATGAAATTGTATCGATTCTTGGAGTGTGTTAGCTGGATGGAGAATGTAGTTTATGAATTGGATTATGGATTTGGCTTTACATGGCTTATAAAAGAAAAATTAGAGTTGAATTGTGGTATTAGAATCGGAACTTTAAGTAAATTTTGTACGAATTGAGCATTACCAACTTGTTTTACTTGTGTAAATAGTTGGTTAACGTGAAATCAATAATTGGAGTTAGATCGTCAATTTGATAAAGTAGGTTGATTCAAAGTGGTTATATAAGTCGATTATGAGTTATTTGTTACTTCAGGATTGTGAGTTGATTTTAATTAGTTTGAGTAATGAGTTGATTATCGGTTGCTATTATAAATGATACTGGGGAGTTGTTTTATGAATTTTAGTTATATAATTAGATCATGAGATTGGTTGTGATGAGTAGTACTTAAGAGTTAGAGTTTTTAAGTTAATTTTGATTAATAATAAAATAAATACTTGTTAATGAGATGGCGTATCCTTTTGATGTACTACTTATAAATTAAATTGAGTTTAGCAATATTAAGCTACTGGCATGATTATGAGTTATATATCAAGTAACTAAATTGAATAAAGATTATGCGTATATTGTTTATACGTGTCTTTTAGTTTACAAGTATGTATATGCGATAATTGGTTATATGTCAAATATAAGAAATATTAAAAGAATCACTGAATTAAAAACTAAGAACTATCAATGCTTGAGATGAAGGGCATTGGATAATTAGAATGTGTGAGGAAATAAAGTAAATATTAAAGACTTGATTATAAAAAGAGTATAAGTATGAGTCAATATGATAAAAGAATTGAATTCAAGCTGTGAAAATAAGACTCGAGAAAGCAAATGCTGTTCTTTGAGTCATAATTAAAAGAAATAAAAAATGTAGAGAACGATAAAAAAGCGAAGAATTACACAAAAGAGAATATGGAAAGTCCAAGGTCGATGTTGTAAGGGAAATGCCAACTTTATTATGAATTTTGGTCATCCGGGCTTTCCCGGTGGGACAGAACGTGCCGGTCTACCCAGTTTCACATGATTCGCTAGTTAATTCCTGTGTCATGATTCGAGATTTGCTCAAAATGGACCAAAAAAAAGTTTAAAACCAACCAAAATTCGTATTCGGGATTCGCAGAGAGATTACCGAATCATGTTATACTGGGTCTACCTATGCAGGGCTGAATCCTGGCACACCTAAACAAAAAGTACCGGTCCCCGATGACATTCTTAATGACCCCGGGTGAGAGTGTGCGTTTTGGTCAAAAGATCCCGCGGCGGCATGCGGATATGACGAGACTATCTTGGCATGCATACAAGCTTTAAACTTCCAGGATGACGACCTCAGACATCTACAGCCGACTAAACGGTTGTGAAGGAAATTAAAATATTAATAAGACACTAAACATTTCCGTAGGATTTATAATTAAAACTATGAATTCAAAAGAAGTAAAAATTCAAATAAACGTAATTTTTAAAATTAAGCTATATAAATGTGTACTTAGTATAAGCTGATTATGTGGTTTTGTTCTTTGAACCTGTCTTGGTAGGGGGCGGATTTACAGATTGATGAAGTCAACGGTAGCTGAAGTAATTAACAAAACTATCTCATCCAAACATATAAAAGAATGTAAGTGAAACAAATTTTTATTTAATATTATTTTAATACTTATTTTGAATTATTTCAGATAAAATTTCACCCAACGAGGTGATGTGATTTTGAAATGATTGGCGCCTGTGCCACTAGCTGGTTGTTGATTTTGAAATTTTTGTTTTATACTTGCAGGATGTCTTTTTGAATTATAAAGAATTTTGGATTATCCGACTAACAATTAGAACTCTGTTGGATTTCTGCACAACTTTATACATATTTTAGATCTTTTAAATGCTTCTTATAATGTAATCCTTTACATATTTAAATAGTTGTAAACTCTAATATCTAAAATTTTGATATTTGTTTAGTGGATAACATAGTCAATTGAGTAATTGATTATATTATTGACGTAATAGCTCAATATAAGTATTAAGCTTTCGCATTATTTATAATTAATTATGGTTAAGCAACTAGTTAGTTTAGGCTATTACACTTTTAATTATTTAATATAATCAATGTTTTAAATTCTATATTTTATCCTATTTATATTCTAATAGTTACACTTCAATTATTAGGAACTTATTATATAATTGAATATTTTGTAGAAGACGTTCAATGGTGATGATTTCATGAAACCATTCCAAGGACGCTCGCTTGTCTCTGGTTTCCGAAAACAGTCCTCCCTCGTATCTGAACTCCTCCATTTATGTAGATCAACTTCATTGTTGGAAGCTTTTAAACTCCTTAATATTATCGAGTCGACACAGATAATAAGCTCAGATGTAAAGCCCCTTGTTTATGCGTCTCTGCTGCAAACAGCTACTAAAGTCAAGAGCTTCAATCATGGGTTACAACTTCATTCTTTTATCACCAAATCTGGTCTTATTGCTAATAGTCTTGTGGGTAATAGTTTATTGTCCTTTTATTTCAAGCTAGGAGGAGATTTAATTTTTTCCACAAAACTGTTTGATGAATTGGCTATGAAAGATGTGATTTCTTGGACTTCGATGATTTCAGCATTTGTAAGGGTTAAACCTGAATTAGCCCTTCAATATTTTTCAACTATGTTGGATGCTGGTATTGAAGCTAATGCCTTTACTTTATCTACTGGAATTAAGGCCTGTTCAGAACTTGGGGATGTAAAGCTTGGTAAAAGCTTTCATGGGGTTGTTTTCAGATGTGGTTTTGAATTTAATCGAGTGATTGCTAGTGCATTAATGGATTTGTATGGGAGGAACAACAAGTTCAAGTATGCCCTCTATGTGTTCGATAAATTGTCTGAACGAGATTCTGTTTGTTGGTCTTCAATTGTTTCTGCTTTGACAAAAAATGACTTGTATGAAGAAGCTTTAGCATACTTTTACCTCATGCAGAGGGAGTTTAAGCTAGTACCAGATGAATTTACATATGGGTCAGTTTTGACTGCTTGTGGAAATTTGGGGAGACTAAAACAAGGAAAACAAGTTCATGCCAGAATTTTCACAACCGGGCTTTCTGGATATGTGGTTGCAGAGAGTAGCCTGGTAGATATGTACGGAAAATGTGGGCAAGTTGAAGACTCACAATGTGTCTTTGATAGGATGAGGGAAAGGAATGATGTATCCTGGTGTGCCTTGTTAAATGGCTACTGTCAGAATGGATTGTTTGATTGTGTTATTAAGCTTTTCAGGATGATAAAAAGTCCTCATCTTTATAGTTTTGGAACTATTATACGTGCGTGTGCAGGTTTGGGTGCTGTAAGACATGGAAAAGAGGTTCATTGTAAATATATAAGGAAGGGTGGGAGAGGACATGTCATAGTTGAATCTGCTTTAGTTGATCTCTATGCAAAATGTGGATTGATTGATTATGCACACATATTGTTTATACAGATGCCTGTCCGAAATTTGATATCTTGGAACTCAATGATATGCGGCTTTGCGCAAAATGGCCGGGGTCTTGAAGCAATTGATTTGTTTGGTAAGATGCTGAAAGAGGGTGTTCAGCCTGATTTCATTAGTTTTCTTGGTGTCATTTTTGCTTGTAGTCATGCAGGTTTGGTTGATCAGGGACGAGAGTACTTTATCTCCATGGTTCAGGAATATGGAATTAAACCCGGAATTGAGCATTATAATTGCATCGTGGATCTTTTAGGCCGAGCTGGGTTGATAGAGGAAGCGGAAATTTTGATAGAGAACTCGGTGTTTAAAGACTCGTATTCTCTCTGGCCTGCTCTTTTAGGTGCTTTGACAACCCGTAGGAATTCAAGTGCGGTTGAGCGTATTGCACTAAAAATGATGGAACGCGAACCCAAAAACCATCTAAGTTATGTGCACCTTATTAATGTTTACAAAAGTGATGGTCGTTGGAACGATGCGATGAGAATAAGGAAGTTGATGGAAGATATAGGAGCTGAGAAGTTGCCTGGCAAGAGTTGCGTTGAAAATGCATTTGGATTAGTTCGGGAAAATAGGAATATAGTGAGGTGAAAAGAATATAAATAGGTTTAAGTTCAAGACTCCAACAAGAGTAAAACATGTCATTATGATAAGTTGAAAGGGCACATTAAGAAAAATTGTTGGAATTGAAAGAAGATAAATAAAGAGAATGGGTTTAAAGATTCTACTTCCGGTGAAGCAAGCTAGGTTAATGATAGTGACGATATAGCGCTTTGGTGGTAATAAATGTGGTGAAGAGTGGATTCTTGATTCACATTGTTTTTTACACTTGATACCTAATACATATTTTTTTTCTACCTATGAGAAGGTGGATGATGGAAATGTAACCTTGGGTAATGATGATACTTGCAAGGTTATTTGTATTGGTAATGTTCATATCAATATGCATGATGGTATTGTTAGGACTTTATGTATTGTGAGACATATTCCAGGATTGTTGAAAAAGAACCTCACATCTTTAGGCATATTGGATGCTAATGGGTGCAAATTTAATTGTAAAGGTAGGGTCATAAAGATCTTAAAGGCTTGCTGATTTTGATGAGATGTGTCATGGTTGGTAGATAAATGTGTTACAAGGTTCTATGATAACGGATTGATAAATGTTTCCACCTCTACAACGACAGATGATGATACTAAACTTTGCCATTTGAGTCTTGGTCGTATGAGTGAGCATGAGATGAACGAGTTGCGTAAACAAGGAGCGTTTGGTGGGAAAAGGCTTGGTACATTCTCCTTTTGTGAAATTGTGTCTGTGGGATGCACAAGAGACTGAGCTTCAAACTCGGTGTGCTTAACACCAGGGGCATTCTAGATTACATTCTTTCCTTGAGGTCCATTTAGAAAGACTTTTTCGAGTAAATGCAACTATCTACTCTCATTTATTGATAGACTTTTCTAGCTAGGAAGATTTAGTGTTACTTCATCAAGGCATTGAGGACTGACAATGGACATGCGTTTTTTGAGAAGGAGTTTCTTAAATTGTGCTCTAAAGAAGGAATTGTAAGACATCGCACTAGGAAGGCCTCAACAAAATGGTGCGCCTGAGAGAATGAAGATGTTATTAGAGAAAGCTAGATAGATGTTGAGTCTAGTAAAGCCTGGTAAGGAGGATTTGGCGGAAGCGGTATCTACGACATGCTACTGGATTAACTGCTCACCTACAATCCTTGACTATAAGTATCATTAAGAGGTTTAACATATGATGCTTGTGAGGAGGTGGAGTCTCCAAGAGCTTCGAAAGCTCCTAGGGTTGAGAATGATACATATTAACCAATGGAATTATTATCTCTCCAAAAGGCAAGTGAAGCCTACAAATAGGTACTATTTTGTCTAGCTAGTTGATTCTAGGTTAGTAGGGATGAAACCATGTTGATAATGGGGTTGATTTATTCAGGTTGAAATTTAAACTAGCATATGCATGATAACTAATTGAATATTGATCTATGATTGTATATGATAGATCTTCGATCACTCAAGTCTCTAGGTTATTATCTTTTATTAATTGTTAGATATTAGTTCTTCTAACCCTTTCTTTCCTTACAATTTATGGCCAACTTAGTTAATGTATCTAAATTTAATCTCAAAAAGACACCTATTGTCTGTATTTCATTAAATTACAAAATGATCAAGGTGAATCACATCACTTAAAAATCTAACTAATTATAGCCCATCATGTCACTCGAGTAAAGGTTTCAGTTCCAATTAAGAATATATTCCAAAAAATAAGAAGATAACGCAAAATTGAACATATTACTCAATTCGTTCCTTAAAGAAGTTCCCATTTTTTATGTTTGGGTACTTTATTTGTTGTTCCCATAAGGAATCTTTCATTTATATCACAAAATTTGAACAAAAATAACCTTACTCTTCCTCATTTATATCTTTGATTAACTTCAGTTTAACATTCTTATGTTCCCTATGATTCCTATATGTTTCCTACTAACTTTAAAAAAAATATCTTTTTGTTAGTTGTGGTCCCCATACTTTTTCTACTATGGTTCTCACTTTTCCTCCGTCAAATTTATTATTCAATAAAATAATATCTCTACTATCTAAAAGATTCTATTTTTCTTATTTATCGTGAACATTCCTTATGAGAATTTTAGTGCGACATCATTCTATTTAAACAACTCATCAATTATGGTAAGAGATTAGCTCTTACACTAAATAGTCCAAATAAATTGATATTCTTTGATCCAATCAATAATTTATATGTGTGACCATCATAGGACTCGATTATAGACAGAATCGGATACTGGATCCGAAAATCCGGATACCTGGTTTTTTAATAGTGAAAATCACTATCTGGTTCGGGTCCAAAATATCAGATATCCGATTTAATCCGAATCGGATACCAGATATTTGATTTTTAATTTTTTTTAAACAATTTAATGTTTTTCTCCACATAAATTATTAAACTCACTTCGCTTTCTTTAATAAAGCTTATTTTTAAACTTTGAATACAAATCATTTTGGAAATATAATTTGATTTCAAAAGCCTAAATTAATTAACAATAAATTAGTTATACAGCCTAGTTATAAATGAGAACTTTCAGTAAATTTAACAACCTAAGAAAAATATAATAAAAAAATATTTATATATTTAAACAATAAAAAAATCGGGTATCCGAATATCCAGTTTTGCCAACATTTCGGCCCCGATTCGATATCCGTTTTTAAAACTGGATACCCAGTTTTAAAACCGGATACCCAGTTCGGATTATTTGATTTTCAAAAACCAAATAATTTATTAGGTTTTTAAAATTGGATATCGGATATTCCAGATCGGATATTTTTGAACAGCCCTAATTATAGTAGCACTAAAGTAATCAAATTAATATACAAATTAAAGTTGATTTCTAGCAAAATATTAACAGTGCAATTTTAAACTCCTTGATTATCGTTTTACATTAAGATTATTATAATTAATTAATAATATTCATGTCTAAAATTAAATAATTATTTTAAAGATTTTTTGTATTTAAACTAGTAGAAAATTTGAATAAATGCTTTGTTTATTTGAAATTGTGTGTATTTATTCTATTAACGTAAATAATTAAATATTTAAAATAAAGCTAATATTAATAATTAGCAAAGAAACACCTTTTAAAACCCATTTTTTGGAAAGAAACACCTTTTATAATTTTTTTTTGTAAAAAAACACCTTTTAAGAGACTTTTTTAAAAAAAAAACACCTTAAATCAGTTTCCGGTGACTTTTGTCAACTTTCCGGCGTTGACTATGCCAGTCAACGCCGGAAAGTTGACAAAAGTTACCGGCATCTGATTTAAGGTGTTTTTTTTAAAAAAAGTCTCTTAAAAGTTGTTTTTCTACAAAAAAAAATTATAAAAGATGTTTCTTTACAAAAAAAAAAATTTTTTTTAATTATTATTTTTTAATTTTGTTTTTATTATTATTATTATTATTATTATTATTATTATTATTATTATTATTATTATTATTATTATTATTATTGTTAATTTTTTCTTTAAATTTTTTTTAAATTTTTTTTTTATAAAATAATAAAAATAAAAAGTTTTTTTAAAAAATAATAATAATAATCATAAAAATAAAAATAAAATTAAAAATAAAAACAAAAATTTTAAAAATAGTTAAAAAAAATTAAAAAAAATTAATAATATTAAAAAAAATAAAAAGTATAAAATAATATAAAATAACAATAATAATAATTAAAAAAAATAATAATAATAATAAAATTGAAAATAAATATAAAATTTAACAAATAATTTTAAAAAAAAGAATAATAATATTTATTATTAATATTATTATTATTATTATTATTATTATTATTATTATTATTATTATTATTATTATTATTATTATTATTATTATTATTATTATTTTTATTTTTTAAAAAAAAATTTTTTGAATTTTATTTTTACTTTTAATTTTATTATTATTATTATTATTTTTAATTATTATTATTGTTATTTTATTTTTTTTATTATTATTAATTTTTTTTTAATTTATTTTAACTTTTTTTAAAATTTTTGTTTTTATTTTTATTTTTATTTTTATTATTAATATTATTTTTTGAAAAAAATTTTTATTTTTATTATTATATAAAAATTTTTTTTTTTAAAAAAATTAATAATAATAATAATAATAATAATAATAATAAGAAAAACAAAAATAAAAAAATAATAATTTTTTTTAAATTTTTTTTTATTATTTAAAAGAAACACCTTTTAAAACCACTTTTTTGTAAAGAAACACCTTTTATAATTTTTTTTGTAAAAAAACACCTTTTAAGAGACTTTTTTTAAAAAAAAACACCTTAAATCAGTTTCCGGTGACTTTTGTCAACTTTCCGGCGTTGACTGGCATAGTCAACGCTGGAAAGTTGACAAAAGTCACCGGAAACTGATTTAAGGTGTTTTTTTTAAAAAGAAGTGTCTTAAAAGGTGTTTTTTTATAAAAAAAATTATAAAAGGTGTTTCTTTACAAAAAAGAGTTTTTAAAAGGTGTTTTTTGGCAAATTTCCCTTAAATAAATTGAAGTTTTAGTTGTAAAAATAAATAAAGTAGTACTCTTTAAATATTTTAAAATCAATATTTAGTTTATCAATTTTAAATATTAATACAGTATTTGTAGTATTAAACTAAATAATAATATGACAAAAATTATAAAAAATTACCTAATCTATACCTTTTTTAAAAAATATCTTATGTAAAATTTTTTGCAAAAAACTATCTTATATAATACAAATATTTGCAAATAACCACTTTTTAATAAATTTCATTTATTGACCATTAATTTTACTCGTTGACTATAACGTGACACTCACGTGAGTTAATAAATGTCTCCTTCTTAATTGAGCTTCGTTGTTTTCAGAAGCTTTGTTTCAAACGCCCAAATCATCCAACTGCCACTTTGGCATCCTTATTCCTCTTTACTCTTGATTTCCATAACTAAATCATTCAAAGAACCCTATTTTTTTCAACCTAGTCTCTATTCAATTTACATAACCATTTGGTTTAAGTATTAAACGGAACACATCTTCTGTGAATTTGGTTTAAGTATTCAAAGAAAATGCCATCTCTCAAAAGGACTCCAAGGGAGTTGATCATGGAAGCCCTTCAAAGCCCAGCAACACCAAGAAAAATAAAAAGGATTTTAGCATCCTCTACTAATATTCACAATTAGAATTTCTAGATGAAAAACTCCCCATTACTGGAATGAGCAAACGAATGAATAAAAAAAATTCCCCATTCTTTTGGCACTGATCAAACGGGGATTCAAAATAATTGAAAAAGTACATTACTGGAATTGGTTTGATTAACGACAAAAAGAATTGCATTTTCACATAGAAAATGGAAACTGGGAAATTAAGCAATTGGAATACCTCTGCGAAGCAATTGCAATTTCAATTCTTCCTTTCTTTTATCAGTTTATATATATAATTTCTGTTTAGCAATTTGCGGATAATCTAAGAATTTGATTGGATTGTCGTCGTCATCAAGTTACTTCAAATTTAGAAAGAAAAAAAAATGTAAAGGTGACATTAGGTTGGAAAAAATAGGGTTATTTGAATGATTTAGTTATGGAAATCAAGAGTAAAGAGGAATAAGGATGCAAAAGTGGGAGTTAGATGAATGATTTGGGTGTTTGAAACAAAGCTTCTGAAAGCAACGAAGCTCAATTAAAAAGAAGGAGATATTTATTAAGTCACGTGAGTGTCACATAATAGTCAACGGGTAAAACTAACGGTCAACAAATGAAATTCGTTAAAAGGTAGTCATTTGTAAACATTTGTATTATATGAGGTAGTTTTTGCAAAAAATTTTACATAAGGTAGTTTTTTTAAAAGAGAGGGTATAGATTAGATAGTTTCTTATAATTTTAATTTATTTTTATTACTTTTTGTTATGCATATTAAGTAGTCTCTTTTCTAGGGCATCAATGTTTAATCCCTAATATGCATTAATTGTGTCATATTGCCATCCAATGTCAAATTAATGATGGTTTGTTAGTTTGTTTGTAATTGATAATTAAGTTAAAGTCATTGGTTTAGTTAAACAACGGTTCTAATCAATTAATTTCTTCATCTTAATTAATAATAATTAGCTAGTTTATCGAGATGCAAAAGTTAAAATTTAGAGGGCTATATCTAATATAGTTAGTTTTACAGGAAGTGAAAGGTGAGATTTATTAATATGATCATTTGTGATGATTTATTTGATGATAAATAATTCATGCTAGTGGAATGCATTGATGTCTTAGGCCTTTTATTGTTGATTTAAATCTTATTGATTTTGCGATCGTTGTTAGTAAACAGTCAAACAATTCTATCTTAACGTGATTGATTTGAAGTAAATTGAATTGAACCAGTATTAGCTTCCTTGAGGATGACTCATGAATCATGATTGTACTACATCAGCTATACACTTGCAGATTATTAAGTGATAAAAATCTTCCATTATAAATAGATCAACCCAATTAGGTATTCTTTTCCTATGAACAACCAACGAAATAACACAAGCTAACTCAACTTTAGATACTCTACTAGGCTCTTCCTGCCCAAAAATGATCATAGATAAGAAGTGGTAAATATATCAAAGCAAGGGTTGGGTGATATATGTGCCTAATCTTGATTCTGGTTATTATAACTTGCTTATGTGAGGATCATCTTTAATGGCCCTATTCAAATTGAGCGTGTTATGATGACCTTTAACCTCAACCGAACCCTAGGTGAACACCTTTGTGATAGTGTGCAAAACCTTGGACTTAATAAGTGAAGGCTCAACTCCTTTAAGTGATGATATTCAAAACGCACGTTGAACTAAACAAATAAATTAAAGTAATTATATTTAGTTGTTTAATAGCTCCAAAATCATATTAGATATAAAGTGTTTAATTGATAAATAATTTAAGTCCAAATGTGTGTTGAAATTGTTTGAAATATGTTGACTTAAGTTTAATGTTTTATAAGATAAGTAAGTAAAACATAGCTTGATTACACAATTTTATCTTATAGCTTGATTATACTAATTATTGGTTTTCCTAAAAATATGGAATGGTTTTTAGTGCATCTAAAATATAGGGAAGAATAATTCAAATGAATCTATAATCAAGGAATAATATATGGCTTATATATTTCGGTTGTTTGGTTTGAATTAATCAATATCCAATGCTTGGCATGAGTACTAACGTGGCAGAATCACAAAGATTTAAAAAAGCTAAAAATAGCGACAAACACGTTTATATTTGATACAATGAGCACAATAGGGTCTAAAGTTTCTAACTTTATCCCTCAAAACACCCAAGACCATTGATAGGGGTGTTCTATGCAAACAACAAACAAACACTTCAATAACTAGCAACGAAGAACAATAAAAAAAAAAGCAATAAACAAAGACACAAGATTTACGAGGTTCACCCCAATATGGGCTACGTCCTTGGTGGTGGTTAGCTTGATTGTATTATGTGAAGAATCAGTGGAGTTCTCAAGAACTCTTACAATGGAGTAATACACTTGGAGAAGAAGAAAAGAGAAAGAGAGGGTTTATGTTTGGCTAGGGTTTTGAATCACATATGGAGTGAGTGTAGGGACTCCTATTTATACTAGAAGTCATTTACAAATGATTGGGAGAAAGCCCAAAATAAAAAATTCCCGTATAAGCTTAAGGCGCAGGAAACAGAGTGTGTTGCTGGGCCTCGCTCAACCGGTCGAGTAAAATGGAGTCCTGGTCGAGCGGAGGATCAGAACAGCTACTGACATGGTCGAGCTTGTTCACTCGATCGAGCAGAAGTGTATACCAGTCGAGCAGCTCCTAAACGCCTCTCTACATCATCATACACATACCCACACACATCCATACACCATCACACATCATCATACTCCATTGGTGCACTCAAAGTCACACCAAAACTCCAACAATCTCCACCTTGACTTGAGTTCACCAAGTCCACATACTTCCTCCAAAACACTACATCCACACACTACAAGCGAGAAAACATACCAACACACCACATAAATGCCCCTTAAGGGCTTCACATCAAGCAAGCTTCTAAACCAATCAATTCCACGCATAAAGTGAACTTGTTGGTGGGCAATGGCTTCGTCATCATGTCGGCCGGATTATCTGCTGTTCTTATCTGTGTTAAGCGCACTCTCGTATGCTCAACTTCATCTCGAATGAAATTATATTTAACGATCGATGTGCTTGGTTCTTCGATGAAAAATGTTTTGATTCCTTGCCAAGTGAATGGCACCTATCACTATCAGAATGAATACGCACCAAGCTCATCTCAGGGCACAACTCACCAACCAACCCTTTAAGCCACTTTGCCTCCTTGAATGATTCGGCAATAGCTATATACTCTGCTTCGGTGGTGTACATAGCGACTACATCTTGGAGCGACGATTGCCAACTCACCGCTATTCCACCCAATGTAAAAGCATTTCCTGAGGTAGATTTTCTAGCATCCAAATCACCCGCATAGTCGGAATCGCAATACCCAATCAACCCGCTTGAATTTCTTCCGAACTTGAGACAAACATTTGAAGTACCCTTCAAATGCCTCAACAACCACTTCAGTGCTTCCCAATGACCCTTACCCGGGTTTGACATATATTAGCTTACCATACTTACCGCTTGAGCAATATCAGGCCTAGAGCAAACCATAGCATACATGACGCTACCAACTGCGCAAGTGTAAGGAATCTCTTCCATTTGTTCTTCTTCTTCTTCTTTTGTTTGAGGAGATAGCTTCTTGGATAGCTTGAAATGAGAAGCTAAAGGCGTAGACACACTCTTTGCATCACTTATGGAGAATCTTCTCAATACCTTCTCGATGTACCTCCTTTGACTAAGGTAAAAGATGCCCTTTGCTCTATCCCTCAATATCTCCATTCTAAGTATCTTCTTGGCTTCACCAAGATCTTTCATGTTGAACTCACTTGAAAGTAGCACCTTCAAGTTCTCCACCTCAAATAAATCTCTACATGCTACTAGCATGTCATCAACATATAGAATCAAATATATGGTAGATCCTCCATCAAGCTTCTTGAGATAGACACAACTATCATAAGAGCTCCTTGTAAAGTCATGTGAAAGCATAAACGAGTCAAACTTCTTATACCATTACCTAGGCGATTGTTTTAGCCCATACAATGACTTCTTCAAACGGCAAACATAACTTTCTTTACCTTTGACTTCAAAGCCTTCCGGTTGATTCATATAGATTTCTTCCTCCAACTCTCCATGTAAGAAAGCGGTCTTTACATCCAATTGATGTAATTCAAGATCCCACATAGCCACAATAGCTAACAAAGCCCTAATTGAAGAAAGCTTCACAACCGGTGAGAAAAACTCATGAAAATCTACGCCCTCAACTTGAGTAACTCCCTTTGCCACAACTCTTGCCTTGTATACCAGAGCACTAGTTCTTGTCGATCCCTCTTTCTTCTTGAATACCCATCTACACCCTAGAACCTTCTTGTTTCTAGGTGCTTCAACGATGACCCAAGTCTTGTTCTTTGCAAGAGACTCCATCTCTTGCTTCATAGCTACTAGCCACTTGCTTGAGTCACTTGAGACCATAGCCTCCTTATAGGTATTTGGATCATTCACACTCTCCACCTCACTAGCAATGGTGAGGGCATAGGCCACATAGTCACACTCCTCTATATACCTTCTTTGAGGTATAATTCTCCTCTTTTCTCTTAGAATAGACAAAGTGGTTTCTTTTTCATGTCGACCATCATCATCAATATCGTCAACATTTGGAGGTTCCACCTCAACTAGTATATCATCAGATGTACCTGCAGTGTTAGTAAGAGTATTCTCCACAATAAGAGCAACCAATGCATTTTCATCAAAAACTACATCCCTAGAAGTAATGATCCTTTTAGACTTTTCACACCACACCCTATAACCATCTACACCCAAACCATAGCCCATGAAAATACATTTCCTAGCTCTAGGTTCAAGCTTTCCCTCACTCATATGAAAATAGGTCGGACACCCAAATACTCTAAAATTAGAATAATCAACCGGCGAATTATACCATACCTCCTGTGGGGACTTGAAGTTCAATGCGGTGTGTGGAGAACGGTTCACCAAGTAGCATGCCGTATTGACGGCTTCGGCCCAAAACCTTTTGCTCAACTTAGCTTGTGCGATCATTCTCCTGGCCCTTTCCAACAATGCCTTGTTCATCCTTTCTCCTACACCATTTTTTTGAGGCCTTCCAACACATGTTCTATGCCTCACTGTACCCTCCTTGGTGCAATATTGAAGAAACTTCTTATCTACAAACTCAAGACCATTGTCCGTTCTCAATGTCTTGATGCTCTTCCCGGTTTTCTTCTCAATCATGGTCTTCCAATTTACGAAGACATCAAATACTTCATCTTTGTGCTTGATGAAGTAGCACCAAACCTTCCTTAAAAAATCATCGATAAGAGTAAGCAAGTAGTTGCACCCACCAAGTGAAGTCTTCCTAGAAGGCCCCCAAAGATCAGAATGTATATAGTCAAGGATCCCCTTGGTGTTGTGGATTGCCGGTGTGAAACTCACTCTCTTGTGCTTCCCATACACACAATGTTCACAAAAGCCAAGGTTCCCAAGCTTCTTTCCTCCAAGCAAGCCTTGCTTGCTCAACTCATGCATACCTCTCTCATCCATATAACCCAACCTTAAGTGCCATAGTTTGGTCTCTTCATCGAACATGATACTCGTAGAGACATTCACAGAGTCGGAGATGGTAGAACCCTCTAGAGCATATAGACTCCCGTTCACCTTCCCCTTCATCACTACTAGTGACCCTCTTGTGACTTTCATCCCTCCACCTTGACAAGAAATCCTACAACCATTCTTGTCTAAAGTACTCAACGAAATCAAATTCTTCTTGAACCCCGGGACATGCCTAACATCGGACAATGTTCTCACCATGCCATCAAACATTTTTATTTGAATACTCCCAACACCGACAACCTTGCAGGTAGCATTATTGCCCATAGTAACTTTCCCTCCATCTACCTTCTCATAGGTAGTGAATAGGTCCTTGTTGGGTGTCATATGGAAAGAGCACTCGGAGTCTAGAATCCACTCATTCTCACCCTTGTACTCATGTGTGGCCACCAAAACGCCACCATCATTGCTATCATTCGCATAGCTAGCCTCGACACTACTAGAACCCTCCTTAGAACTCTCCTCATCATTGGAATGCTTCTTTTTCCGCTTTCAACAATCCTTCTTGATGTGACCGTTGAGCTTGCAATAGTTGCAAGTCTTGTTCTTATTAGAACTCCTAGACTTTGACCTACCTTTACCCTTGCTACCACTACCATAAGTAGAATCCTTATCATTAGCTCTACCCTTCACATACAAACCATCATTTGATGTACAAGATGATTTACTTGACAATTGTGTATCTATCAAGTCCCTTTGGGTCAAGGCATTTTTAACATCATCACTACTCAAATTTTCTCTACCATAGAGCAAGGTCTCCCTAAAATACTTGTAAGAGGGTGGTAATGAACACAACAAGTAAATAGCTAAATCCTCATCATCAAGTTTTACATCTATATTTTGGAAGTCCATAACAATAGAATAAAATTCATCAAGGTGAGGCTTAAGGCGTTTACCTTCCTCCAATCGAAGATCGTAGAGTCTACTTGTAGCAGGAGCGGCACTCTCGATACATAATTAACATTAATAATTATACTTAAGATAAATAATGCGGAAAGGTAAAACGCCGAACTGCTAAAACCCATTTGAAATAAAAAAAACCGTTCAAAACATAAGTAAAAAATATATCTTACAACTGAGAAAATATAAAATAAGGTTTACTTAAATACGATAAAAAAAACATAAGTACAATATAGTCATCAAGTAAAATCATTGAAGCTAAGTCCTCGATAGAATAATTAAAGTTGTGGCCTGGATCGAAACCTGAGCTAATTTTTCCTGCAAAAATACTATCATCCATGATACGGATGACAGCCGATTAAATCGGTCAGCGATAAAGCCGAGTACAATTTTCTCAACAAGCTTATGATGCGATAGTTAAATCATGCTTACAAAATAATCATCAAGCACAATATAGAAGGTTATTACTCATTATTGACCTTTACTAAGCCATTAAGTTAAATTCTCAATACTTGCAGAAGTTCAATACTGCTACTAAATACTTGGTAACCTTAATGCTTATTTAATCAAGTTCAATTAAGTCTCATAGCTTTACCATCATAGCACATCATAAGATCACAACAATAATGACAATTGATATATGTAAGGGTCTGGTTAGGTGAGGACCGTAGTTCTAAACCCTAACTGTGGTGGAAGTCGTCACTCCTCTCAATACTGTTATGCTCGAGACTTCACAGGATGGGTTTTTCTCGGACCCCCTGTCTGACACCGCATTTTACGTGCCGGCTAACACGGACGCCGGGATTTTACATGCCGGTCCATGGTTTGACGTTACCTTACTATCAGAGTAATACAATCAATATCATGCAATATCAAACAAGACTCTAAACCGAAATAGTTTACATTCTTATAAGTCAAACTTGCACTAGTAAAATTTTTGACAATTCTACCCTTTTAATAAAAACAAATTACTAGTATCTAATAAATTAATATTAATTAAATAAAAAATTTTCGTAGCTATACTAAGATTCCTGAGGCTAAACTAAGTCATATTATGTCATAAATAATCATAACAGTCAAGAGTAATATTAATAACGTATTTTATCAAATAATCAGTAAAATAGAAAAATGGATCTATCATAACTAAAAAAAAAAAAAACATAATGCGACAAGTTATTAAAGGCCCAAAATCTAAATGAAATGAGTTTTCGAGAAAAACAACGCTAAGCATTTTAACAAATTTGTTTGACTATTTTACCAATA